>NW_027211093.1:80000-107500 GCF_029030835.1 Brachyistius frenatus
ATATCTCTTCCGGTAACATTCAGCAGCTCTTCGCAGAAACTGACTTCACATGTTAAACTGACTTCACATGTTAAACTGACTTCACATGTTAAACTGACTTCACATGTTAAACTGACTTCACATGTTAAACTGACTTCACATGTTAAACAGGTTGTCGGTTTGATGGTGTGAGTATTTGGTGAGTTCCAGTTACTGTGATCAGATCTCCCAGAAGAAGAAGCTGCTCCGTGCTGGTGGTTTTTACGTCCTGTGACTGTGTGACTCTGGGAAACAGAACTCCAGAGGAGCTTCACTCTTGCAGCCGTGTGTGCTGGACCGTCTGATCGTGGATCTCCTTCCTCGTCACTGAGAGCTGATCCCGTCCTCCGTCTGCTCCTCCCTGCAGGGCTTTGGCAGATACGAGGCAGATCGGCAAGCTGACCAGGGAGCAGTTTGGCCTCGCGATGCATCTCATCCAGCAGAAAGTCAGCAAAGGCATGGACCCTCCGCAGGCCCTGACTGCTGACATGATCCCGCCCTCTGAGAGAGGAACTCCTGTCCCAGTAGGTCCTCCACACCTACATGTACATCTCATCCCAGCGCTTCATGTTCAGGTGCTGCAAAGACACGGATTGTGTCTAATGATCAGGCCAATAATAAGGGGAACGCTTTCCAGACAATAAAGACATTTTATATCATGATTGCAAATTTCCGACCTGTTGCCATAAAGACGTCATACTGTGACGGTAGGACGAACGTCTGCAGCAACAAGCTGAGCAGCTTTTCAGCTCAGTGAGTTTAATGGACCGTTAGTTCTCCTCCGTTCCTTGTTTGTCCTTTCTTGTGTTTCACATTGGGGTGCTCCGCCCCCGCTCCACCCCCACACACACACACACACACACACACACACACACACACACACACACACACACACACACACACACACACACACACACACACACACAGAGCTCCAAAATAAACAAAATAAAAGTGCAACTACAGCCCAAAACTAAGTTATTAATTGAGGAACGTTGACCCTACATCTGTCCTCAACATTCTGAATCTGCCGACAGCAGCGAGGAAGCAGCTGGTCGTCCTGGCAGAGCAGCAGCTCTCCTGCACCCCGAATCCTGAGAGATCAATTTTGTTTAATTTTTATTGACTATTTGAAGGAATAATGTGACGTTTATGGTATTGCACTTTTAGGCAGGTTTGGGCGGGAAATAAGTCGACCAGGTGTGTGATGTTTAAAAGGTTTACAGGGAGTGAGGTGTCCGTCTGGGTCAGTAACCAGAGGTTTCTGTGGCTGCAGAGTGTTTCAGGATACATGACTCCGGTGGGATCAGAGATGGCCGCTCTATCCGAGATGAGACGGGTGAGTACAGTCTTCTCTCTCGTCTCTCGTGCTTTTTGACTGAAAGTTGTCCATGTTTGTCTGCTAGTTTTTTGAGCTATGCTAATCTACACCCCCCCCCCCAACCAACATAGACTTGAAGTGTGAAATGTGAGGAGGTGAATCAGTGTAAGAGATGTACTGCTTCCATCCTAACTCTTGTGCTGCTGCTGTTTCTACCTCTCCCTTCTTCCTCCTCTCTCAGGCTATAATGTTCAAGTTGTGGGTAGGTAACATGGACCGACGGTGTGTCCGATTTATAAATGCTTTAAGTGGCCGGCTGATTACTGGAAAGCATTTGCAGGATTTTTCTCTGACATCAGTGCAGTGACAGTGTCCCTCCCTGTCACCTGCCTGCTGATCATGGAAGATTCAGTATCATTGGTTGGAAACAGGATTCTTTTAGAGATGCTCAGCTGAAAAGAAGTTAAATTCAGGCTCTGGATTTATTTCTGTTTATTTGTTTGTTTTGTTTTTCACTCTCAGACGAGTGTCTTGAACAAGTGCTAGTGATCAAAATGGTGTAAATTACAACCCCGTTTCTGAAAAAAGTTGAGACGCTGTGTAAAATGTAAATAAAAACAGAATGCGATGATTTGTGAATCAAGTAAATTTGTATTTAATTTCAAGTAGACCAAAGACAACATGTCAAATGTTGAGACTGAGAAATGTTATTGTTTTATTGAAAAATATGTGCTTATTTTGAATTTGATGGAAGCAACACATCTCAAAACATTTGGGACAGGAGCATGTTTACCACCGTGATACATCACTTCTTCTTTTAACAGCACTCGTAAATGTTTGGGAACTGAGGAGACCAGTTTCTTGAGCTGCTCAACAGTTCAGGGTCTCCTTTGTCGTATTTTGAACTGTGTTCACAGACGATGGTTTTCACAAGTGTTCCTGAGCCCATGCAGTGATTTCCACTCCAGAATAGTGTGTTTTTAATGCAGTGCTGCCTGAGGGCCCGAAGATCACCACCATCCAATATTGGTTTACAGCCTTGTCCCTTGTGTTCAGAGATTTCTCCAGATTCTCTGAATCTTTTAATGATATTATGAACCGTAGACGATGAGATCCACTAATTCTTTGTAGTTTTACGTTGAGGAACATTATTCTTAGATTGTTGAACTATTTTCCCAAACAGTCTTTCACAGACTGATGAACCTCTCCCCATCTTCACTGCTGAGAGACTCTGCCTCTCTGAAATCATCTTTTTATACCCGATCATGTTACTGATCTGTTGCCAGGTAACAATTATATTTTGAGATGTTCCAAAATTAGCATATACTTTTACAAAAGCAATAACATTTCTCCTTTTTAACATTTGATATGATGTCTTTGGTCTATTTTTAATTGAATATGGGTTTATGTGGTTGACATTGCATTCTGTTATTATTTACATTTTACACAGCATCTCCACTTTTTTGGAAACAAGGTTGTAGTTGAAAACCACCTTTGAATGTTTCCAAAGGAGGTGTGACTCCCTGTTCTTCACTCAAGAGTTTCTGAATCTTCCCCGTCCTCAGCAGTCTGTCAGTGGACACTCCTCCACCTGTTGGTGACTGACCCCGCCCCCAACCTACGAATCAAACCTCTGTGCTGCTCCTCTCCGTCACCGCTGGTTTCTCTCCTCTCTTTTCCTCTCTCTCCTCCCATTGGCCTGGTCTACCATTTCATCATGCTGCCTTCTTCAATGTGTCGAGTTTGTCGTTCCAACCTGTCGTCCTCTGTCTGTCTGCCTGTCTCTCCGGCTACAGGACAGCTCCAGTTCGGTGGGTTCAGGAGAGTTCACTGGCATCAAGGAGTTGGATGACATTAGCCAGGAGATCGCCCAGCTGCAGAGGTAACAAACAACGTCTCTGGCAGCTTGAAAAAAATGGATGACCACAAAAACCTGAGGACGCAGCGTGTGAGCGTACGCAGACCTTCCTCAGTGTGGATTTTATTTTGTAGTGATTGTGGGGAGGCTGTGGCTCAGACGGTAGAGTGGGTTGCCCACCAATCGGAAGGTTGGTGGTTCAATCCCCAGCTTCTCCTGTCCACATGCCTAAGTGTCCTAGAGCAAGACACTGATGGCGTACCATCTTTGTGGGAATGTACTCCTGATGGCAAGCACCTTGCATGGCAGCTCAGTCTCATTAGTGGGTGAATGGGTGAATGGAAAACCGTGTAAAAGCGCTTTAAGACCGCAAAGGTGATAAAGCACGATACAAGTGCAGATAATTGA
Source organism: Brachyistius frenatus (assembly GCF_029030835.1). Classification (NCBI taxonomy): domain Eukaryota; kingdom Metazoa; phylum Chordata; class Actinopteri; family Embiotocidae; genus Brachyistius; species Brachyistius frenatus. The sequence goes on from NW_027211093.1 coordinate 83,603, forward strand.
CCATTTACCTTTACAGCAGCTCCAGTGAAGCAGTAATCACTACGTTGATCTTAGTTCCTCCTCACTGTACGATGAATCTACTCTGTCATGTATCTCATCTTTTTGTTCTGACCATGTAACTCTGACATCAGCTCCTTCATCATCATCCTCATCCTCTCTGTCCTCATAATAACACACAGACTTCAACACCTTTAAGGACGAAAAAGATTCTCACTAAATTCCTGTCTCATGACCCGCAGCTCGCCACCTCGTAGCATTCCGACTGTCTTACTGTTAAACACTCGTGAGCTGAGAATCCGTGTTTGGATTCGGGGACAGCAGGAGGGCTCAGAGCCTCCAAAGACCAAGAGGTGACTGAAAGATAACTGCTAGCATTTCTAATGCTGGCATTAAAGGATGCAGGAACAATCGAGTCCAGATCTGATGTCCTGTCATCCGTCATTTTAATTGTGGCAGTGCAGATCTATCCGGGTCACCGTTACTGACTTTGTCCTCTGTCAGCAGCGTGCCATCACAGTTGGGGGTTGTTTCTGGTTGCTGTGTGTTGATGTTGTGTGGTGTGTAGTGTTGGTCAGTGGAAATCAAAGAACACAAACACGCCGGATACAAACTCAGCAGTTTGAAACATAGTGGACGTAAACACTCCTCCACTGTTCCACTGATTGAAGAGCTGAAAAAAAAGTCCATCCATCCATCCATCCATCCATCCATCCATCCATCCATCCATCCATCCATCCATCCATCCATCCATCCACTTTTCCTTTGATGCATGTATTTTATCCAACTTCTTTTTGTTCACTGCTTGTTCTGCATGCTGCGCAGCACCCTTGCCTTTACCCAGTGGAGTACTCTCAGGTAAACACAGTGGATATTGAATATAATAGACACTCCCAGAGTGATCAGTGTGTCTGCTTACTAACAGCTTTTTATCAAATCTTAAACATACTCAAAGATGTGTTTATTGCCATGGCTGAGCTCAAGCTACACAGTTTGTTATGGAGCGTCTGATAAAGGACTAAACTACCTAATGCAGCTTAAAGGACTGCTTCTTCACTCCTGCCTGCATCACTTGCATACAGCCCTGGCAGAGTGGGGAGAGCTTAGTTTACCTCAGTGAGTCTTATTATTAGGCTGCTGTTCAACAGGACCGCTGCACATTTTAAAGGACACAACACTCGATCCACACAAGGAACCTGAGATTTAGACAATTAATCAACTCGTTAGCACCTCTGATGTTGTTCCCACAAGATGGAGGGTGTGATCTCAAAACGATATAAAAGAACAGACTTTAGTCATTATGTTGAACATAAAATTAGTTTTTTTTTTTCTTCTCAGTCAACTCAAATGTAAAAACTGAGAAGGAAATACATGAAGATGCTCATTTTTCAAATGAAGTACACATTACAGTTGTTATAGCTGTTATATTCAGAATGAATTCATTTGAGTCCTTGGAAAATAATTATTTGTTGAAATATTGAATTCATCAAATAAAAAATAGATAATTCATTAATATGATCATTTTGAAACACAGAGTTGCCTGAAGCTCCTTTTAAAAAAAATGTTTTAAGTTGGCTGTGACATGGTGGGTTTGTTCTGTTCCTCCGAGGGGGCGGGGTCATAGCCTTCATTTTGTTGTGTGTGTGTGTGTGTCTCAGGGAGAAGTACACCCTGGAGCAGGACATCAGGGAGGCCGAGGAGGCCATCAGACATAAGAGTGCAGAGGTGCAGGTGAGGGCAGCTGCTTTGGGATGCTCTGGCTGTAGTGTGTGTGTGTCCCTTTTACACACTAACATGTTGTTATCGTCTGATCTCCATCAGGAGATGCAGAACGACCTGGACCGAGAGGCGAGCAGCCTGCAGGAGCTGGAGGCTCAGAAACAGGACGCCCAGGACCGCCTGGAGGAGATGGACCAACAGAAACACAAACTGGAAGACATGCTGAACGAAGTCCGGATAAAGTGCCAGGAAGAGTCTCAGATGGTGAGGAAGAGCGGAGGAACTGGGGAGCGCTACAACAGTTTCGACTCAGCGACCGCACAATCATTAATTATTAAAAGTAGTTATTAAATTGAAGGTAGTTGTTGTTATTTTGGAAATCAGCTTTGTTTTACCATCCAGCTGAAAGCCAAAATTCCCAAGAGGAAACTGCGATGAGGCCAAAGGAAAGAGAAGAAGAGAGCAGAGTATTTTGATGGACTGCACTCTGACCCTAATCCTCACCGCTTCCTTCTCCTCCACCTTCAGATCTCCACCCTCCAGACTCAGATCCACTCCCAGGAGTCGGACCTGCAGAGCCAGGAGGAGGAGCTGAGCCGAGCCAAGGCGGACCTGGGCCGGCTGCAGCAGGAGGAGAATCAGCTGGAGCAGAGCCTGGCTGCGGGCAAGATCCAGCTGGAGACCATCATCAAGTCTCTGAAGGCCACGCAGGACGAGATCAACCAGGTAGGACACGGATCCTGTTTGTGTGTCTGAAAGCTGTCACCAGGGGGCGCCACTGCACCATGTCATCTTTACTTTACTGGAGTCTGTGTGTGTCCCTGTGTGTCTCAGCTGTTTCCTGCATACACAGCTTGACTTTATACACATGTAATGTGTAGCTGGTGCACGATGTCATCCTCATACTGTCTCCGTATGTCATGTTGAGTCCTGAATTGAATTAGGACGTGTTCACGTGCAGATTCAGTTTAATCCTCTGAGGTCTGACTTTCACTTCAAACCACATTCATCTGTGAAGTGAAATAAACTTCAGTTTAGGTCTGACTGCTCTAATCGGATTTAATTTTGACGCCACATAAAGTTCCCGTGTCCATCACACTGACACGAAACATGCAAGTCTGTCCGGACCGCGGTCCTCTGTGGACACAGACACCGGCGGGGACCGCTGCATGAAATATAACAGAGCCGACGAGCGTCCTGCGTCTCCATAGGTTCATAACACCTATGCAGCAGCTCCACATTAACAAAGAAGCAGGGCCAGGCAATATCAGGGAACATCAGGGAATATCAGGCAATATCAGGGAACATCAGGGTATATCAGGGAACATCAGGGAACATCAGGGAACATCAGGGAATATCAGGGAACATCAGGGAATATCAGGGAACATCAGGCAATATCAGGGAATATCAGGGAACATCAGGGAACATCAGGGTATATCAGGGAACATCAGGCAATATCAGGGAACATCAGGGAATATCAGGCAATATCAGGGAACATCAGGGTATATCAAGGAACATCAGGGAACATCAGGGAATATCAGGGAACATCAGGGAATATCAGGGAACATCAGGCAATATCAGGGAACATCAGGGAACATCAGGGAACATCAGGGTATATCAGGGAACATCAGGCAATATCAGGGAACATCAGGGAACATCAGGGAACATCAGGCAATATCAGGGAACATCAGGGAATATCAGGGAACATCAGGGAATATCAGGGAATATCAGGGAACATCAGGGAATATCAGGGAACATCAGGGAACATCAGGCAATATCAGGGAACATCAGGGAATATCAGGGAACATCAGGGAATATCAGGGAACATCAGGGAACATCAGGCAATATCAGGGAACATCAGGGAATATCAGGGAACATCACATCAGGCAATATCAGGGAATATCAGGAAACATCAGGGAACATCAGGGAACATCAGGGTATATCAGGGAACATCAGGCAATATCAGGGAATATCAGGGAATATCAGGGAATATCAGGGAACATCAGGGAACATCAGGGTATATCAGGGAACATCAGGCAATATCAGGGAATATCAGGGAACATCAGGGAACATCAGGGAACATCAGGGAATATCAGGGAACATCAGGGAACATCAGGGAATATCAGGGAATATCAGGGAACATCAGGGAACATCAGGGTATATCAGGGAACATCAGGGAATATCAGGGAATATCAGGGAACATCAGGGTATATCAGGGAATATCAGGGAATATCAGGGAATATCAGGGAACATCAGGGTATATCAGGGAATATCAGGCAATATCAGGGAACATCAGGGTATATCACAGAATATCACAGAATATCAAGGAATACCAGGGAATGTCCTGGAATAGCAGGTCATTTTAAACACTCTTTTCCACACAGGGAAAGTCAGGGGATTTGATCATTTTTTGGGCCAAGTCGTGGAACATCAGGGCTTTTTGTTTGCATTTTTAAATTTGAGTTGCCATTATCGAAATATGATATTTTCCACGTCGTCTTTTGTTTGTATCATGTTATTTCACATGTATTTCCTGAGAGGTTTTATCCTTTATTCATTCAGTAAAGACGTGTCTTCTCAGGAAGGCAAACATGCAGGAAAATGTAGATTTGAAGAGCTTTGGCTAAAAAAAATGATGAGTTCAAAGACTGGGTGATAAAAATAGACGACAGAAAATCTGAATGTAAAGTTTGTAAAACTACTATAGATCTATCAAATATGGTAGAGAGCCCTTCGCTGCCACATCAACAGTAAGATGCATGTTAGAGCCAATGCTCTCGCATCCTTATCCATGAACAACCGTGGCAAGTTACAGTACTGACTATGTAGTTGTTGTTGACTATTATAGCAGGTACTTTGAGATTGAAAAAATCACCAGCCTCACATCTGCAACTGTCATCCAGAAGGAGAAGCCCATGTGGAATACCCCAGACAGTAATCAGCGATAATGGACCTTGTTACAGTTCACAAGAGTTCAGAGGTTTTGCTCACGCACGGGACTTTGAGGATACCACAAGCAGCCCGCTGTACCCGCAGAGTAACGGTTCGGCTGAAAAAACTGTTCAGACAGCCAAAGCCCTCATGAAAGCACATGCACAGCGGACAGACCCGTACCTCGGTTCATAATACAGAAACACAGCAGTTGAAGGACTAAAGTTACCGGTGCAAATGCTAATGAGCAGGGGTCTGCGCTCAATCCTACCAATCACTGAACAGCAACTGCAACCAGAACTTGCCTGTTGCAGTGCCATTCACAGCAGGAGGCGACTGTGCCAACAGAGACAAAAACAATACTATTGTTTGCTTGTATCCGTGTTGTGCAGGCTCGCAGCAAACTGTCTCAAATTCATGACAGTCAACAGGAAGTGTCGAAGAGCATCGAGCAGTACAACAGCACCTTGAATGGAACCCACGGAGGCAGCATGACCAATCTGGCCGACATGAGCGAGGGCTTCAGTGAGCGAGAGAACGGAGGCTTCCCCGCCATGGTGAGAGCGCCGCAGGTCAGGAACTCCTCTTTTACCTTCCAACTAAGATCCAGATAAAACAATATAGGTCATAAAGAGCTCAACTTTCCTCTCTTTGTCTCCCTCTGTGTTTGTCTGTTCTTCAGGAGGATCCATTCAAGGTGAAGCCATCAGTGTTCAACAGCAGCCAGCCTCAGGAGCTCCATACGGACCCCTTCCACTCCGAAGACCCCTTCAAAACAGACCCATTCAAAGGTTCCCTGTCCTCCTCTCAGATATCACTGCTGCTCCTGCTCTCCTCCAACTGTCCTCTGTCATTCATTTATTCTGACTCCTCTCCTCTCCTCTCCTCTCCTCCTCTCCTCTCCTCTCCTCTCCTCTCCTCTCCTCTCCTCTCCTCTCCTCTCCTCTCCTCTCCTCTCCTCAAACATCTTTTATTTTTTCTGCTTGAGTTGCTCTCTGACGGTCTTTTATGTCCTCCTCTTCCTCCTTCTCTTTGGCTTCCTCTTACTTTTCCCTCTTCGTAGGTGACCCTTTTCAAAATGACCCTTTTGCAAAGCAGCCAGCAGCATCCACAGGTATTTATTTGGTGTAAATGACCTCCAGTTTTTCATTTTAATCCTGAATCGCTCCCATCAGCCTGTTCGTTCACTGGAGCAAAGTGAAGCCAGAAAGTGAACACTGAGTTGAGATTATGTTGTCACACATAAACAGAACAGGTTCAGTGTTGACTGCTGCTCCTACTGTTCACACTACACCAATACTAACATCTTATGTATGCACTGAACAGGCTTGTGACATCATCAAGTGACTTCAGCTCATTAATCTAGTGAAACCAGCCCACTGTGGTCTGCTGAGCAATAACAGTGCACTTCTCCTTTTTAAGTTGTGCCATAACCATCACACAACAGTCCCGCATACATCCAGGAGTGGCCTGTGCTTCTGGTGGCAGCCTCGTCTTCAGCTGATGCCTTGCTGTATGTGTGGGCAGTGATTTCCCTCTGCGCTCATATTGTGGAGTTTCAGTTCTGTGCTGAGTAGATGGGGCGGATTAAATCTATGTTTTCACACAGACGTGAACGGCACACCCTGATCACACACTCACACTCAATCTGGTGTTGCAAAGTATGTTCCCACCTTATCTGTAACATCTCATTATGTCCTGAGCTGCAAGAGTTTTTTATGATTTTAGCGGTTAAAAAGATTGATTATGTGACGTAATTTGCAGTTTTAAATGGGTTTTTTTAGACTTAGAAAAAATTGCAAGTCAAGGAAAACATCTTTTTTTTTAAATTTTTTAAAGCACTACCTGTTAAAGAGTATTACATGTTTCTTACTTTGATAATAATCATGCTGAACATCACAGTATTTTAGTTCTAATCTTTTTTATTACAAAAATTAAATGATAGAACGGACAGTCTGACTGTAATATAGAAACAACGACTACATCTGCTGTCACAATAAGAGCTTTAGATGATGTTTACCTGATATTAATTCAACACATAGGTTGACTGTATGCACAAAAACAAAGTGCAGTCTCTTACAACTAATTAACATACTATATTCCTCATTTTAAAGATGTGTTTTTGTTTATAAAGAAAAGGACACCTTATGCCGTAATATTTTCACGAGAGTTTCTATTGAGGACATTTTTTGAAGAAAAATCCTGGGAAAAAGGTTTTTGCGTAAAAAATTGTTAGCTCCCGCAAACATTGCAGAGATTGTTTTATCCATAGTATCATACTAAGGTTTTAAACTGTTTGGTGCAGAGGTAGCACAGCTCTTACATGGCTTGAACAATGTACAACATTTGTATTTTAGTGTATTTTGTAGATGGCTGTTGTCTCATTAGTTGCACAATAAAATGCCACAGACTTAAAGGGATAGTCTGAATGGCTTGAAGTGGGGGTTGTACGAGGTACTTCTCTACAGTCAGTGCTGTAGATGGTGGTTGCATGTTCCCAGTCAGCTGTACAGAAGCTGAGCGATGCACTTTTTAGAATATTTTCACCACTTTACCTTGACATCAACAGTTATATTGTTTTCTTCCGAGCCACCAGACTCCCTTCACAAAAACAGTCATTTTATGGGGCAGAACACAGGAGCTGCTGGTCTATCTCTGCCTCCGTCTGTCTGTTAGTTTGGGATCCAAATTAACACCTGTATCTACTGCAGGTAACTTTGGATGAGTATCTCATCAACCCCTCTCAAAACAACGCAAACAATCACTTTGAAGTATTTGGAAATCTGTTGTTTGACATTGTAAAACATTCCTTGTTGACTGGTTGATGAAAAGAAAGACAACAGTCAGAGTTTGAGAAGCTGAAGTTGTCCATCATTCCCTCTGCAGACCCGTTTGGAGGAGACCCCTTCAAAGAGAGCGACCCTTTTAAGGCTTCGTCAGAAGATTTCTTCAAGAAGACCCCGAAGATTGACCCCTTCTCCACACCAGACCCCTTCAGTAAAAGTGCCACTTTACCTTCCAAGGTACACGTTGATCACCAAAGACACAACAGATTTGATATGAATTACAGTGGGTACGGAAAGTATTCAGACCCCTTTAAATTTTTCACTCTTTGTTTCATTGCAGCCATTTACTAAAATCAAAAAAGTTCATTTTATTTCTCATTAATGTACACTCAGCACCCCATCTTGACAGAAAAAAACAGAAATGTAGAAATTTGTGCAAATTTATTCAAAAAGAAAAACTGAAATATCACATGGTCATAAGTATTCAGACCCTTTGCTCAGTATTGAGCTCGTACAGCCATGAGTCTTCTTGGGAATGATGCAACAAGCTTTTCACACCTGGATTTGGGGATCCTCTGCCATTCTTCCTTGCAGATCCTCTCCAGTTCCGTCAGGTTGGATGGTGAACGTTGGTGGACAGACATTTTCAGGTCTCTCCAGAGATGCTCCATTGGGTTTAGGTCAGGGCTCTGGCTGGGCCAGTCAAGAATGGTCACAGAGTTGTTCCGAAGCCACTCCTTTGTTATTTTAGCTGTGTGCTTCGGGTCATTGTCTTGTTGGAAGGTGAACCTTCGGCCCAGTCTGAGGTCCAGAGCACTCTGGAAGAGGTTTTCTTCCAGGATATCTCTGTACTCGGCCGCATTCATCTTTCCTTCAATTGCAACCGGTCGTCCTGTCCCTGCAGCTGAAAAACACCCCCATAGCATGATGCTGCCACCACCATGTTTCACTGTTGGGATTGTATTGGGCAGGTGATGAGCAGTGCCTGGTTTTCTCCACACATACCGCTTAGAATTAACGCCAAAAAGTTCAATCTTGGTCTCATCAGACCAGAGAATCTTATTTCTCATAGTCTGGGAGTCCTTCATGTGTTTTTTGGCAAACTCTATGCGGGCTTTCATATGTCTTGCACTGAGGAGAGGCTTCCGTCGGGCCACTCTGCCATAAAGCCCCGACTGGTGGAGGGCTGCAGTGATAGTTGACTTTGTGGAACTTTCTCCCATCTCCCTACTGCATCTCTGGAGCTCAGCCACAGTGATCTTTGGGTTCTTCTTTACCTCTCTCACCAAGGCTCTTCTCCCACGATTGCTCAGTTTGGCTGGACGGCCAGGTCTAGGAAGAGTTCTGGTCGTCCCAAACTTCTTCCATTTAAGGATTATGGAGGCCACTGTGCTCTTAGGAACCTTGAGTGCTGCAGAAATTATTTTGTAACCTTGGCCAGATCTGTGCCTTGCCACAACTCTGTCTCTGAGCTCCTTGGACAGTTCCTTCGACCTCATGATTCTCATTTGCTCTGACATGCACTGTGAGCTGTAAGGTCTTATATAGACAGGTGTGTGCCTTTCCTAATCAAGTCCAATCAGTTTAATTAAACACAGCTGGACTCCAATGAAGGAGTAGAACCATCTCAAGGAGGATCAGAAGAAATGGACAGCATGTGAGTTAAATATGAGTGTCACAGCAAAGGGTCTGAATACTTATGACCATGTGATATTTCAGTTTTTCTTTTTTAATAAATTTGCAGAAATTTCTACATTTCTGTTTTTTTCTGTCAAGATGGGGTGCTGAGTGTACATTAATGAGAAATAAAATGAACTTTTTTGATTTTAGCAAATGGCTGCAATGAAACAAAGAGTGGAAAATTTAAAGGGGTCTGAATACTTTCCGTAACCACTGTATATACGGTGGTGAAGTGGTCAGCACACTAAGAAGGTTCTGGGTTCAAACCTCGGCTGGGTCTTGGTCCAAACCAATCATCAACCATCAGTGATGTCATCAACCATCAGTGATGTCGGTTTGTGAAAGTTATGAAGCCTCCAGTTCAGATTCTGTCCGTCACCATATTGCTAGTTCGGAGGAAAATAAGAAACATGATGGAATAACAAAGAAGTCATGGTGTGATGCTGATCTCGGTTAGGATTTATGTGGAGGAGCCAAAGTTCTTCAGCAGACTGGAGGTGCTCTTCAGCATGTTGGTGATCCTCTCCAGCCTCTCCTGGAGGTCCTCCTCTGTGGCCTCAGACATGCAGCTGGGTAGACAGGCGGTGGACGTCTGGCAGGACACAGGGACACTTCTCTGTGTGCTGCTCAGCTCTAGTTTAGTCCGTCTATACTAGTACATAGTATGTCCTAGTGTGAATGCAGTTCTTGGACACACTAATACAAGCTTACAGTTTAGATATGAATAAATATGATTTAAGAATCTCTTGATATTCTGCATTCTGTAAGAAAAGTCTTTGAGTGTAAAACAGTTTTTCTTTTTTACTTCCTGCAGCAAGCCAGTCACTTCACAAGCAGCGACCCGTTTTCTTCAAGCCACCCGAAGCCCAAAGGACCAGGTATGATGTATTTTTTATTCAATACCTTCCCACATCATGCAGTTTCTTTTATCTTATAAAACAAGATCTGTGCTCTCTCCGATTCAAACAGGATGGTGACCTTGATAGACCGTGGCACCAACCTTAGAGGTTCGAATGGAGTCCCTCAGTGTGTCTCACTGGTAGTTTAGTGTTTGGTTTTCAGGGCATAACTCTTAATGAATGGACACCTGGTGTCAGATGGGACACTGGCCTCTTTCAATCAGCTGTTTATTCTCTGCAGCTCCAGAGAAGCTCTTTCATTTTCTCCTGGATATTACTGTAGTTCATCCAAACACACTTGCTCTGCAGGTTGGCTTAATGTCTCGTTGTGATTGGAGAAACTTGAGCCTGTCGCCACGCTCTGACTGACTGAGGTCACCATGTTGGTTTGCTTATTAAAACTGGGACTGGAGAGGAACGGTGTCACATTTGTTTACTCAGCGCTAGAGGTTCAGGGCTCAGGTGTCGGTACACCTTCCTTTCAGTCCCACCGGCTCTGGTTCGACCAGGTGTTTGTGACTGTGAAGAATTAAAATGTATTTGAATGAAGTCCTCTGTTGAGATCAGAATTGTATTATTTTGTAAAATCTGGATGCAGGTTTAATGTTTACTACGTTCATCAGCTTTGTCTGTGTTTCCACATTTTTACAGCTACAGATGATGTCAGTTTATATCTGGTTAGGCACCAGATTTAGACCTAACGAGGGTGCCGGATAGAAAGTTAAGAGATAACATATGTTATAATAGTTGATCTTGAGGGGAAGATAATTTAGTATACCTCATATCATGGCCACCTCAGCCTGTCTGAACACAGTGGGAACAGGAGCCTGGCTTTCACACACATCTCAAGATAGCAACTCATTTATTTTTAATTACAACAATCTAGATTAAAAAGCCAACCAATAATCTAATAAAAATAAAAAATCTGTGATGATTGTTGGTTAAAACCAGAAGCATTACTAACAAAAAAACAACCCATCAATCAATCAATCAGTAAATAAATAGATGAATCAAATAATAAGTGCCCTACAAGAAGAAATGCAGTTACTTGAAGTTCCGACACAGCGAACGCACCATCCTGAGGAAAGTGGAGAGAGAGCAGAGACAGGAGAGGAGACGGACAGAAACAGTTTGGGTCATGAGCCACAGCGGTCCAGATGTGGATGGCCTGGTTGGTAGACAGGTGCACGGAGAAGATCAAACACTCAGCTGGAGGAACCGGGAGAAAAAACTATTTTTGAGCTGAAGGGTACTTTAAGGAAACTCTATAGCTGTGTGTCATCTGCATAACAGTTGAAGTTCATGCAGTGTTTCCTGATGATATCTCCTAATGGAAGCATGCATAAAGTAAAAAATATTGGACCTAGCACTGAACCTTGTGGAACTCCATAACTAATTTATGTGCACGTTGAGGAGTCATCAACAACACTGAACATTTAAAGTGATCTAATCTAATGTGAGCTTGTTGATATAAATTGGATCACATGTGTCCTTTCAAGACCTCTTTGGCACGTTGGACCCGTTCGGCAGCAGTTCGTTCAGCAGCAGCAGTAACAGCTCCGCTGGGTTCGCAGACTTCAGCCACATGTCGAAGCCCAGAGATCCGTTTGAGGGAAGAGCCAGCTGGCTGCCAGATTACCAGAAGGTACCAGAAGGAAATCCCCCTGCAAACATGCTGTTTGGAAAAAAAATCACAAATGTGTGACATGTTGCATTTGAGCGAGTACAATACAATTGCTTCTTCTCACTTCTTCACTCTAGTATTAATGATAATACTGCACACGTCAGGAACTCATCCTTCTGGTTTTTAGTCGTATGTTTTTCAAACAAAACCGCTAAATGTCTCCTGGTGGTGATGGTGCTATCCTTCATGTTCCATTTTAATGTTTTACAACCAACACTGTATCACAGCCTGTCAGATTATGTACATGTCAATCACAGCTGAGGGCTAATACAACTACATACACACTGCTTCTGTTTTTCCCAGCCAGTGTTCGTGGACGACCCTTTCAGCAGGAAGAACGACACACCAGCTCTGCCTCCGAAGAAAAGCGTTCCCCCGAGACCCAAACCACCCAGTGGTGAGTGTCACGGTGTTTGACTTTCTCTACCTCCGAAATTTATTAGAAAACATGATTATTATCATAAAAATGGATAAAAAGTCTACGTGAGAACCTTCAGTTCGGATTAAAACTGCCTATTAGATTAAAAGTAATTTTCTCATTTATACCTGCAGCCTTTGATCTGTCACACAGTAACAAAACATCATTTTGTGTTTCTCCTTTGAAACTTAAACCAGTCAATAACTTTGGAGATCATCCTGATTGTTAAAAATAAGCAGAGCTGTCACCTTTTCCTGCATGAATGTGTGAGATAAGAAAATAGAGCCACTAATCCACGACCAATCACCTCCAAGCAGATTTAATAATCCAACGTAAATGACCGGACTGTAATAAACAGATCTCATCATAGACTCCGAGAACACTAATCATTGTTGAACGTTGTAGAGACACAGTGTTTCACTCTGATCTGTCAACAGGAAGAAGATAACAGCCGTCTGCTGTCACACTCTGTACGCCACGTTTGTTTCTCAGTTCAAACACCGACCAGCAGTGGCAGCCGGTGTAACCAAATAACTTAAATAACATCGAACATTGTTTATATTTTATTGATTTGTCCACGTTGTCACAGCAGCTGTCACACACTCAGAGTGGGCGTGTCTGGAGGTAGTTTCATCCCCGGTGGCTGACACCGATGAATTCTCGGTTCGTCCCAGCAGTGTGTGATGATGGGCATCAGTTGAACTGCGTCTCCATAGATTTTATAACCTGCATGACCAACATTCAGCATGTAGTTCAGCTTGTTCCTGCTATGAGTGCATTGCATTGTGGGCAAATAGTGCACATCAACTATGCAAGGCATGCCAAGCTAAGTTTATTTGTACAGCACATTTCAGCAACAAGGCAATTCAAAGTGCTTCGCATAAAACCATTAAAAGCATCCAAACATCAGGCAAAAGAAAAGGAAATTTAAAAACAATTAAGAACATTGATTGAAACATTAAAAACAGTCATTAAAACATGAAACACGCTAAAAATAGAATAAAAGTTGCAGTGCAGTTTAAGAAATAAAACACAGTAATGAAATGCAGGAAATTGATCAACATCCTTGAGTCTGGTTCAATTGAAGGCAGCAAATAGAAAAGTTTTCAATCTTGATTTGAAGCAGCTGAGAGTCTCAGCAGACCTGCAGCTTTCTGGGAGTTTGTTCCAGATATGCGGAACATAGAAGCTGAACGCTGTTTCTCCATGTTTCGTTCTGACTCTGGGGACAGAAAGGAGACCCGTCCCAGACGACCTGAGGGGTCGGGATGGTTCAGAAGGTAGCAGCAGATCACAAATGTATTTTGACCCTAAACCATTCAGTGCTTTATAAACCAACAGCAGGATTTTAAAGTGGATTCCTGTTGGACAGGAAGCCGGTGCAAAGACCTCAGAACTGGACTGATGTGGTCCACTTTCTTGGTCTCAGTGAGGACTCGAGCTGCAGCGCTCTGACTGACTTTTTACAGAGACCCTTAAACACACCGTTACAGTAGTCCAGTCTACTGAACTCACTTAAAACTCAAATAGCAACACTCATCAGAGATGTTGGGTCATTTCCTCAAGTGGTTTTGCGGCATCAGCTGACCAACTGTTGGCAGAAATCCTAGAAAGTAATACGAGGAGAGGATGAAAAGATGCTACGGTTCTTCATGAATGTCTGTGAGGAACAGGAGTTGTTTTCAGGAGAGCATAACGCCGTCCTCTGGGACAGAGTGAGAGACTCTGCTGCACAGCCCCGCCCGCTGACTCAGCAGTCGTAGGCAGAGCTCGTCTTCACCTTAATGTGACATGATTTATCTGTAGATTTCAAATGAACGCTCTCTAGCTGCTGCTCTGTGTGTGTGTGTGTGTGTGTGTGTGTGTGTGTGTGTGTGTGTGTGTGTGTGTGTGTGTGTGTGTGTGTGTGTGTGTGTGTGTGTGTGAGAGTGTGAGAGAGGGCGGTGGTGTAAGAGAGAACGTGTGGTTAACAGACACACCCTGACGTGCTTCCTCTCTCTCTCCTTCGTGTGTGTGTGTGTGTGTGTGTGTGTGTGTGTGTGTGTGTGTGTGTGTGTGTGTGTGTGTGTGTGTGTGTGTGTGTGTGTGTGTGTGTGTGTGTGTGTGTGTGTGTGTGTGTGTGTGTGTGTGTGTGTGTGTGTGTGTGTGTGTGTGTGTGTGTGTGTGTGTGTGTGTGTGTGTGTGTGTGTGTGTGTGTGTGTGTGTGTGTGTGTGTGTGTGTGTGTGTGTGTGAGAGAGAAGCTGTGGAGCTGTGTGTGTGTACTGGTTCAGAGAAGGTCAGTGAAACAACAGTGTTGCTTTCCTTCTTTCTGTTTTCTTCAGTGTCACTGAGGTTCACTGCTGCAGCTGAGTTGTTGTCAGTAGATCACCTTCTGCTCGCTGCACATCTGATCCTGCGGTCGACATTAAAATTAGATGCCACTGAAGCAGCAGCTTATTCTAAAGCAGGGTGGAGCTCATGATTGTGGTTTCTCAAGTGTGTGTGTGTGTGTGTGTGTGTGTGTGTGTGTGTGTGTGTGTGTGTGTGTGTGTGTGTGTGTGTGTGTGTGTGTGTGTGTGTGTGTGTGTGTGTGTGTGTGTGTGTGTGTGTGTGTGTGTGTGTGTGTGCAGGGTTTACTGAAAGAGGGGAAAAAGTGATTAGCAGGCAGTGGGTGGTGGAGTGTGAAGTGAACTGCTCACCCCATCAGCCGGTTATCAGGGGAACAGGACTGAATGTGGATATGTGTATTGTTCGACGGCACTTCGACCGCTCCTGTGGTTTAACACCTACGCCAGCAGCAACGGGCCGTCGTAGCGTTCCCACGGTCCTCTGCCAGGCTCGGCTGCACCTCCCCGTCAATAGCACAACCCATCACTAGGATTATTGTTATTTTATGTTTCTACTCATGCATTTATCCACCTGTGGTTGTACATGTCTGATTAAATGCATCTTAAATCCAGGTGAAATGTTCCAGTTATTTTAAGCAAAGTGCTGGATTGTTTTGTTTTAATCAGTCAGTGATAAGTTTATTTCCAGTTAAGAAAACCGAAAATGAGATTATTACACATTAACGAGAATAACCTCCATGTGCAAGACTTCAACTTAGTTAATTTTCTGTTTTACACAATCTTTGCCTCTTGACAAACAATATTTAATTGAAAAATTAACAGTATGACGCTGAAACAGTGACAGGAATTTATTTGTTGTAATGATGATTTTGTGATGATTATAATGAACTGTGTCTCCTTCTGACATTTAAGCACAAGATGACATTGTAGGATGTCAAGTTCAAATACGGTAAATGTTGATATTTCACATAAATTAGCAACCAGGAAAAAAAGGTCATGAAATTATTTGGTAATTGCAGTTCTAGTTTATATACATACCTTTTGACTTTGGCAATTTATGTGGTAGTTAACCAGCCAGGCTCTGGTTCAATGAATATAGATTTATCAAATATGTAATTATATTTTTCTGCAGACAGATAATTTCACTGTCTCACTGCGGCAATTGTTCTTCTTTCCACTATTTATTAAATTATTATTATTATAAAATTGTTAAATTAGAATATTCCAAGTAGAATATCGCGTTGGTAAATCTCTGAGGACTTTGACCATGAATGTTTGTGAACATGAGCATCAGTATCGTGTTTACTTCATCTGTAAATTGGTGCACCAACATTTGGTGATGTGGGCAGATTGTTTTCACCAGGAAACGGTTGAAACTGGTTTTGCAGCTTTTCGTTTGAGTGCTCTGGGTGTTGTCTTCTGCTGTCTGTTTTTATTGTACCAGCTGTTTTTCTACATTTCCTGAGCTGTGTGTGGATGTGAAACTTGTGCATATATCTTTAAAGTAACACTGCAGATAATGTGAGGCTGAACTTAAAGAACAGGGGAAATCAGTGTTTTATTCCCGAACAGATAAAACGGCTGCACAAATGTTAGTTCTCCTTTGACAGAGTTACATTGGTGCTGTGATCATGGTGGTGAGTTCTGTTTTTAATCAGCAGGTATTATCTGGTAGACTATATATGAAATTAGATGTAGTTACTGGGTCTGAAAAATGAGGCTGATACAGAAGTGCCTTAAGCTGCAATACCAGCGAGTGCCACTAGAGGTCGGCTCCAAAAAGCCTCCGGCTCCATAGACTCCCATTCAACTTCTCTCATCAAATCCAAAGTGAATAAAATGTGTCCATCAGTTATCTCGGTGTTGTTAGCTAAAGTCACTCCTTCTTATCAGTTTTCTGGAGGTCCATCTGAAAATAATCCCTCATTCATTAAAAAAGAAGATTCAAGAAGACCTGTTTTTGGGGGCGTGTCTGTTTGATTGACAGGCCTGTGGTGCAGTCAGGTTACAGCTATCGGTGGGCGGGACGTAGTATCATCAGGTTTCCGATCAGATCGGTCAGATCCACCGCTGGCTCCTCCCCCAGCTCGTCCAAATATGGTCACTTCCTGCTCCAAACCGCTTCGAACTGGCAAAGATGGTGACGGACAGAATCTGAACTGGAGGATTCATAACGAGACATCACTGATGGTTGCCGCCTGGAACAGACAAAAACTTGATATGAAAAGATGTCGTGATGATGTTTCCCTCCGTGCTTTTGTGTCTTCAGGTAAAACTACTCCAGTGAGCATGACAGCTGACTCCTCCAAACCCTGCGACCCCTTCCAGCCATTCGGCGGTGATGTCATCGACCCGTTTCAGAATAAAAAGGGCCTGGGAGACCCGTTCAGCGGCAAAGACCCTTTCGCTCCATCGTCAGCATCAAGTAAAGACTTTTTCTGAAGTTTTACAGACTTCAGTTCTGTTAGTTGAGATGGGTGATACTGTGTGTGTGTGTGTGTGTGTGTGTGTGTGTGTGTGTGTGTGTGTGTGTGTGTGTGTGTGTGTGTGTGTGTGTGTGTGTGTGTGTGTGTGTGTGGCTTAGATCCTCTGACTACATGGACTTTCTAACCTCTCTGTTCTGTGATCCACCTCTCTGACAGGACCTGACAAAGTCAAGGTGAGACACTGTGGTGATGTTATTCACAACGTTAATGAGCATTCAGATGAACAGTACCGTGCAAAGGTTCAGGGCACCGCGTTGATTAGTGATTCGTTTAATCCAAACATGCCCAGCCCAATGTTGAATAAGTAAAACCTAAACATTTCAACCAATAAAACCTCCTGAGCTTCTCTACAAGCTTCAACAACAACAATAACAGCCTCCAAACATGTCTGGATTTTGATTGGACATTTGGATTAATATGGATATTCTTAACTCATTGGGCAAAAAGTGAGGAAAATGTGATTCCTTCTCAACTGCTCCCAAATCCCATAATTCCCACAGCTGGCTGTCCCGCTGGAGGTTTTAAATCTGCAACTAAAGATCTTTGATTTCTTCATTAGTTTGTTGTAGCGTGGGACAAAACTAGGCTGGAGTTAAATAGATATTTGTAACTTGGCTTTTAACAAGATATTCATTCATATTTTTCTTCAAATCTTACTTTCTTCTATTTGTGTTAATGCTGCATGATAAATTATTACTACACATGTATTTCAGTTCAGCTTTCTTAAAACAGCACAAAGCCCTGCAGTTTACTCCAGAGAAAAACCTTCTCACTGACCCTGTTTTCTAATGACTCCACGGTCTGATCATTTTATATTTTCCAATTATTGATCCAGGAATCCGGTCCAGATCCCCCTTCACTGCTGCAGCAGCACAAACTTATAACCACCGTGTGCAGCTCTGTTCTGTATAGAGTAATATAGAGTGAGCAATGATTTTAAATATGGCACACACATGCATCACAAAGGTTTAACCAAGGTTTTAAAACATCTGTAACTTGATGGCAGAACGAAAGCTCTCGCAGCTGAACCTGCCAAGATTTTAATTCCAGCATCATCGGTCATGAATCCATCAAGGATAAATCCCAAATATTTATGTATATCCCGGTGTTACAGTGCCACAGGGTAAATTCCTCCTACCGCCTCAGAGACCTTCTCCTGAAATGTCTGTTTTACATTGATTTATTGACACAAGGTCTTTAACAGACTGAACATCTTTTGTATAACCCCGTTTCCAAAAAAGTTTGCTGTGTAAAATGTAAATAAAAACAGAATGCGATGATTTGCAGATCACGTAAACTCATATTTAATTAAATTAAAAACAAAGAAACAGTTATCAAATGTTAAAACTGAGAAATTGGATTCTATGAAAAATATATGCTCATTTTGAATTTGATTGCAGCAAACATTTAAAACAAAGTTGGGAAAAGTGCAACAAAAGACTTGTTTTAAAAAAAAAGCACTTGATGGAAATCCCACAAATAATCAGGTTACCGTGGCAACAGATCAGGAACATGACTCGGTATAAAAAGATGATTTCAGAGAGGCAGAGTCTCTCAGCAGTGAAGATGGGGAGAGGTTCACCACTCTGTGAAAGACTGTTTGGGAAAATAGTTCAACAATCTAAGAATAATGTTCCTCAACGTAAAACTACAAAGAATTAGTGGATTTCATCGTCTACGGTTCATAAGATCATTAAAAGATTCAGAGAATCTGGAGAAATCTCTGAACACAAGGGACGAGGCTGGAAACCAATATTGGATGGTGGTGATCTTCGGGTTCAGGTTCATGTGATCTCCTCAGTTCCCAAATGTTTATAGTTTTGTTAAATAAAGAGGTGATGCAACACAGTGGTGAACATGATCCTGTCTAAACTTTTTTTGAAAAGTTTTGCTGTCATCAAATTCTAAATAAGAATATATTTTTCATAAAATAATACGATTTTCTCGGTTTCAACATTTGATATGTTGTCTTTGGTCTATCTTAGAAACAGTATGTGTTTACATGGTTTGCAAATCACCGCAATCTGTTTATATCTCAATTTTACGCAGCGTTCCAACTTTTTTGGAAAGTGACAGTAAACCACATCATCTGCCGGCAGACGCACTATTAAAGTGTTTACCCAAGTTTGATTCCTTAATTTGTTCTTTAAGTTATTCACCTGTATTGTAAACAGGGAAGGAAAGAGAGCCTGACCTTGTTCAGCAGCAAAAGGAGAATGAACCAACAATATTGCATTTCATTTACTTCAATCGAGGCAACAGGACACGTGTCCAATGGTTGAAATGCTTTATGAAATCTACCGTTAGCAAAGCAAGTAAATCTCTGTGAATCCAGCCTAAAGCTTTTTGAAAATCAAAATCAGTCGTTGTAGCAAAGACCTTAATTTAAAACAATCAAAAAGATGTCACTTCCTACTGATGGAGCTAGAAATGATGCAGACTGTGGTCTGACCAGGGCTTCTCTCTCTGGGTGTCTAGTTTGGGAACGAGGCTCAGCAGCTGGAGTGGGCCAAGAGGGAGAGTGAGCGGGCGGAGCGGGAGCGGCTGAAGAGGCTCAGACAGCAGGAGCAGGAGGACCTGGAGCTGGCCATCGCCCTCAGCAAGGCCGAGATGTCCAACGCATGACCAGGAGGACGCACACAGCCAGAGACACGCCAACATGCAGACACATGAGACTCCCATCCAAACATTCAGACAGGAAGCACATCACTGGACCAACTCCCAAGTGTACACACACACACACGCACACACAGACACGCACACACACGCACGCACACACACGCACGCACACACACACGCACACACACACACACACACACACACACGCACACACAGACACGCACACACGCACGCACACACAGACACGCACACACGCACACACAGACACGCACACACACACACAGACACGCACACACACACGCACACACACAGACACGCACACACAGACACGCACACACACGCACACACACAGACACACACACACACACGCACACACAGACACACACGCACACACACACACACACACACACACACACACACACACACACACACACTAAATGACTCGATGAATGGAGTCGAACGAACCTCCAGGCAGGTCTGGTCGCTGAAGCTGCATGAAGAAACAACACCAGTCATCACTGTTGCTGAATGAAGTGTGAAGAAGGACGTGAGGACGAGGAGGCGTGGGGACTGCATGAAGACAAGTGGATGCACTGTGAATGTGGACAGTGATGTGATGGACGAAGCCTCAGCAGTTTGCAGTCTGCTCCTCTTACAATGTGGGAGAACGGCTCGCTCGCGGGACGTTTTCTTTCACTGTGACAAGCGGCAAAGAAAAATCCCGGCGCAGTTCAAGCTGCCGGGTGTTTCCTCCGAGGGATCTGTTGCAGGCTTACGCTCGTGTTTGTTCCAGAGAGGCCGCTAGAGAAGACGGTTCCCGGCCTGCTGATTCTCACCGACTCGACTCGGAGCAGAAGGTTGACATCGGTTAGGTTTTTTTTGTTGTTTTTTTTTTACTGTTTTCCTTTGCTGTGTGCTGAGAGGCTAAACTCTGCAGAGGAAGAAGTTCTTCTCTGGGTGAGCAGACTCTCCCAGATATCAGGTTTCCTTTGAAATGTCATGCCAACCAGGCCCTCCGGTCTGGGGGGCCCTCGGTGTGACACTTAGTTTGTGGTCATTTATTGGAATATGTTACTCACTGCTGAACAGTTCTATCGATCATCACCTGTTGACTGACCCACATCTCAACACGTGAGAACTGACCGCTTTGTGAAATCGATGGAAGTGTTAATCCTGGAACACACTGCCTGGGTCTCGAGCCTCGCCTGTCCGGTGTGTCCTTTATAAAATAGATCGACTCCGATTTTTTACGTGAGCCGCGCGGTTCCTGGCTAGAATATACAGGGACACGTTCTATTATCGCATTTGCTTCTGTATAATCAGCAAAAACTTAGTGTAATTATAATACTAATCCTAATAATAATAATACATTTTTTTATTTTTATAGCGCTTTTCAGGACACCCATACACTTTACAGGTCAAAATGATCAAAAACATCACAATAAAAATATAAATCACAACGGTCACATTAAAATCTGCTGACAACAGAAAATAACAAACATGAATCAAACATTAAAAGCAGGTAGTTGTTGTTTTAATTTCCTTCCTGTAAACAGCAGCAACCCTTCATGGCGAGGTGTGTCCATGTATGTGTAAATCCAGGTTACTGTCCGGGCTGAATTCATTTAGGATGAGGCTCTTATTGTTGAGCAAGGCCAGCGTCAGGTGACGCTGCGTTGTGATTGGTTGTGAGGACTGTGGGCGGAGACAGATTGGCCGGATTCACCTGCTGTTTGTTGTGATGACGTAGTGCAGATGTTGTAGTGCGACGGGACCACAGTGTACCTGTGTGTGTCTGTCTGTCTGTCTATGAACGAGGGTAAACAAAAAAACATGTCGTCACTTATCAGAACCCGAATCTTCAACGCTGACAGTCGTTATTTAAGAGAAAGTCATTGACAGGAAACGCACGCGGCAGGCTGGCAGTGCGTCCCAGGCCTCGTTCTTTGTTCACGTTGTGTTTATTCGGAGTGTCGTACTAAATACCTTCCTGCTCCTTTTCATGACCACAAACTAAAACGTCCATCCTGCCCTCAGCGGTCGGCCCTGAGTCCACAGCATATCCGTTTCAGGTTACAGGAGAGACTCTTCATCCTGCGGGTCAGTGACTCCTCCCCTCACTGTCAGATATTCCACATGTCCTCTGAGTGACAGGAACAACGCGACCATGTACAGATGTATTCTCTGTGAGTGTGAGACTGTACTGTTCTCCGCTGTATATAGACAGGGCCAACTATGCTGTATACTCTGATCCCAATGCTGTGATGTCACAACACATCCAACCAATCAAAGGCAAGATGAGGGAATTCATTTCTTCACATTTCACCTGTTTTTTTGGTTTTGTTTTTTAAGAAAGTGATGATTTAACTGCATTTTTATTTGATGAGCTGCATATTAACACACAATGTGTTCATGTTTTAGTTTCAGATGAGCATCAGACTGATGTCGTGGTTTTTGTGCTCTAGTTTGTGGGTGAGTTGTAGAGTAGCTGCAGCGTGTGGAAGGTTTGGATGACTGGTTGGAAACGTAACCACTCACCTTGTGTTGTTTAATAAGCTGTCCCTTTACTTGAAGCGGTCCTGGTGTTTGAGGAGACGGGATGAAGTGGACTTCATCGTGTGCAACACGACGCTCTGTAACTCACGTTGCGTGCGGATTCGTCACTTCTCTGCTATAAAGCACACTACACGTACGACACTACGTCGTGGAAAAGTGGACGGTTCGAACACAGCATCAGTGTGTTTGTGGAGAAGTGTGGACACGTGTGTGCGTGTGACGGAGAGTTTGACACACCGAGGCTGGAATTAACACTAAAACACAAGCTGAAGCCTCGTTTTCTCTTTCAGATCTGTGGTGCTGAAACAGTTCAGTGTTCAGAGGACTGAAGCTGCTGCTGACCTGCCGGTCTGTGTCGACTCGGTGTTCGTAGGATATCAACTGTCAGTGCTAGCAATCATTTTTCACGGCGGTGTAACAGGCACCTTGTACAACCAAACAAAAAGGTCATATTGTTCCTCTAAGTTTGGTCCCACTGAGTCGACGGTGGTCCCTCCTGCTCTGGGATGGTGGTCTTTATGGTTCTTTATGGTCCAGCTGACATCCTGCAGTCATTCAACCCGGTATCACAGCGAAATGTGAAATGGCCACGCTTAACGACGTCCAGGCGTGACAGTTGCACGTTTTCCTGTAGACGATGAAAGTGAAACCTGCAGCTTCCTTTCAACCGTGTGATTTACAGGAAAAAGAAACAATTAGACAAAACACACAGTTGCAGTTAGAAAAAACAACAACAACTCGAGAACAATGTTGTCACCTCATCGTCCAACATGGCAACCTTTTTCCCGTTTTGCTGCAGCAGACTGGCGTGTCTATTTCCCGTGATACTGGGTCGGGTCATTCCATCGACAGGCTGCGCTGAGTGTTTCACTGGAAGGTCTCGGTTCCACGCTGAGACCTGACTCTGCACCAAGTTAGTCAAATGATACGAGGACCTATTTGATCAAAGATCGGCTTCCAGTGCGTTCGACGCCGACTCCTGTCAGAGCAGGCGTGTCGGTCGGTACTCAGGCTGGATGGTTAGCTGCTTTGCGCTACTCACAGACCGCCACATCTTTCGTTCTGCATTCATCACCCGATACGTCCACTGTGCAATAGATCATTTTTATTTTTGTTGTTTTGTGTCATTTGAAAGCCGTCTGATGTGTTTGATATGTAGTGTATGTTTTTAACATGATTATTTATGCGTGAGCCACTCCTGTCCCGACAGTGTAGATGAATTCCTGCTTTGATTTTATTTCACTTCCTGCAGAAGCTGCAAAATATTTTTTTATATTTGGGGGAAAGAAAAGAAAACGTACTGTTCAATATTATTTAAATAACAGCAGTGTTAGCAGTTAAAGAAGACTTATTTATAGACTGACCATAGATGAAACATATATTTACAGCTTAATCCTTTTTTAGATTCAAAATGGTGAATATTTCATTTTGCTATGAAGCCTCTGGATTCTGTCTTTACTGGCAGTTTATACTTTGTTCACTTGTTGGGTTTTTTTCTGCCTTCACCTGCTCTTCCTCATGTAAGAAAAATAATGTGAGCTGTCTTTATTAAGATGCATACAATGTGAATACAGTCTGTATAGTATCATGTCTGTTCTGTTTGTCCTAAAATGAGTGACGATGAAGAGGTGAAGCTGGGAGGAAGCTGCTTGGCTAGTTGCATCAGCAGCTGGGGAGAGAGCACATGTTTTTTCCTCTCTACATGGTCTGTACTGTTTACGAGAATAAACATTTCAGTTACATGAGAATGGACTCGTCTGCCGTTTCTATGACTACCGTTAGAATAGTAGCTCTC
>NW_027211094.1:0-50000 GCF_029030835.1 Brachyistius frenatus
CATAAAGAACAGAGTTCACCATCACTGTGATAAGAACAGAGTTCACCATACTGTGATAAAGAACCCAGAGTTCACCATCACTGTGATAAAGAACAGAGTTCACCATCATTGAGATAAAGAACAGAGTTCACCATCATTAAGATAAAGAACAGAGTTCACCATCACTGAGATAAAGAACAGAGTTCACCATCACTGAGATAAAGAACAGAGTTCACCATCACTGATATAAAGAACAGAGTTCACCATCATTGAGATAAAGAACAGAGTTCACCATCATTGAGATAAAGAACAGAGTTCACCATCACTGATCACTGATATAAAGAACAGAGTTCACTATCACTGTGATAAAGAACAGAGTTCACCATCACTGTGATAAGAACAGAGTTCACATCACTGTGGAGAAGAACAGGTTCACATCACTGTGATAAAGAACAAGTTCACCATCACTGTGATAAGAACAGAGTTCACCATCACTGATGTAAAGAACGAGTTCACCATCATTGAGATAAAGAACAGAGTTCACCATCACTGATCACTGTGATAAAGAACGAGTTCACCATCACTGAGATAAAGAACAGAGTTCACCATCATTGACATAAAGAACAGAGTTCTACCATCACTGTGATAAGAACAGAGTTCACCATCACTGTGGAGAAGTAAAGAACAAGTTACCACCATCACTGATAAAGAACAGAGTTCACCATCATTGGAATGAAACGAGTTCACCATCATTAAGATAAAGAACAGAGTTCACCATCACTGAGATAAAGAACAAGAGTTCACCATCACTATGAGATAAAGAACAGAGTTCACCATCACTGATAAGGAGCAAGGTTCACCATCATTGAGATAAAGAACAGAGTTCTACATCATTGAGATAAAGAACAGAGTTCACCATCACTGATCACTGATATAAAGAACAGAGTTCACTATCACTGTGATGGGAACAGAGTTCACCATCACTGTTGGTGGGAGCAAGTTCTACCATCACTGTGATAAAGAACAGGGGATTCACCATCACTGTGATAAAGAACAGAGTTCACCATCACTGATATAAAACAGAGTTCACCATCATTGAGATAAAGAACAGAGTTCACCATCACTGATCACTGTGATAAAGAACAGAGTTCACCATCACTGAGATAAAGAACAGAGTTCACTATCACTGAGATAAATAACAGAATTCACCATCACTGAGATAAAGAACAGTTCACCATCACTGATCACTATGATAAAGAACAGAGTTGTTCAGAGAGCTGAAAGCATGTTAATCTGAAGTGAATCACAGCTCGTCACCACGTTGCTAATACAACATATTTAATTGCACACCTTCCTGCTGCGTTCACATCAACACTGACGTCCTGACGCTGACAATGAAGTGCTTCTATTGTTAATTGGATGTGTCTTCATTTACATGCATAGATGGCAGCCTTATAGATTAACAGTTAGGAGCGTGAACACAGACACACGAGCTACAGCAGAAACTAATGTCTCACTTATTAAACACATAATTATGGAAATGAAATTTAATCAATTTTAAATAGAAAAAAGAAACTTTGCTTTTAAATTACAGAAAGAGCTGCAAAGATCAAAACAAAACCCACAACACTGAGTGTCAGTAATAAAACTATATGACGATATTTTGTTGAGAGAGAGCTGCTGTTGTTGGACCTCTCAGAGACTCATGTACCTCCACTGGTACACAAACCACAGTTTATCATCTTTGTGCTAAGCTAAGCTAACCGGCTATATATTTATTGGACAGACATCCCATTTGATTGCAAGCTTCTCATTAAACTCTGTGCTAGAATGCAAAGAAAATAATTTTCAAAAAAATCACCACATGCATCATTTGGAGACCAACAAGTATTTTATATTCATTAAATAGTCATTGAATACGTGAACAAACTTTAAGTTAATCAAACTAAAACAGTTCAGGTTCAAGTGTTTTCACCAAGAAACAAAGGAAATCCTGCAGCACAACATTATCTACACACAAAACTAATGGGAGGATTTTTGTTGCAGACACAGTTGACATTCACTGCTGGTTCCGTTATGAGGAGATCTGGTGGGCTCCTGGAGGCTCCCGAGGGCTCCTGAGGGCCACACTGACTTTAACATGGTGATGATGGCCGATGTTAGGTTAGGTTAGGTTAGGTTAGGTTAGGTTAGGTTAGGGTTAGGTTAGGTTAGGTTAGGTTAGGTTAGGTTAGGTTAGGTTAAGTAGTTACTTTATTAATCCCAGAGGGGCAATTTTTTTTCGCTGCAGCAGCATACAGGAAGCAACAAGATAATAATAGAATAATAGAAAAGCAATAAAATAGCAGTAAAAAATATAAAATATAAAATGCACAGTATATACAGTACAGTATATATCTATATATATTATATACAAACAACCAAGAAACACAGTCAACAGTGTTATTGTTATGTGATGGATTTTGCCAGAGGTGAGTTATTGTACAGTCTTATTGCGGTCGGCAGGAATGATCTCCTGCAATCTGGAATGATCTCCTGTATCAGAATGATCTCCTGTATCTGATCTCCTGTATCTGGAATGATCTCCTGTATCAGGAATGATCTCCTGTGTTCTCTCTGGGTTCTCCGGCTTCCTCCCATCATCCAAAAACATGCACCTCAGGTCAGGTTACCTGGCGCCGCCTAGTGGCAGCCTGCTGCAGCATCTCCCCTGAGAGCCCCGCTGCTGTAGTGAAGAAATTTCCCCTCGGGGATTAATAAAGTGTATGAAATCCAAAATCCAAATCTCCTGTATCAGGAATGATCTCCTGTATCAGGAATGATCTCCTGTATCTGGAATGATCTCCTGTATCAGGAATGATCTCCTGTATCAGGAATGATCTCCTGTATCTGGAATGATCTCCTGTATCTGGAATGATCTCCTGTATCAGGAATGATCTCCTGTATCAGGAATGATCTCCTGTATCAGGAATGATCTCCTGTATCAGGAGTGATCTCCTGTATTAGGAATGATCTCCTGTATCAGGAATGATCTCCTGTATCTGGAATGATCTCCTGTATCAGTAATGATCTCCTGTATCAGGAATGATCTCCTGTATCAGGAATGATCTCCTGTATCAGGAATGATCTCCTGTATCAGGAGTGATCTCCCTGTATCAGGTATCCTGTATCTGGAATGATCTCCTGTATCAGGAATGATCTCCTGTATCTGGAATGATCTCCTGTATCAGGAATGATCTCCTGTGTCTGGAATGATCTCCTGTATCAGGAATGATCTCCTGTGTCTGGAATGATCTCCTGTATCTGGAATGATCTCCTGTATCTGGAATGATCTCCTGTATCTGTCCTTGTGACAGCAGCTGGAGGAATCTTTTAGAGAACGTCCTCCTCTGTCCCTGCAGCAGGTGGAGAGGGTGGACAGGATTATCCAATATGGATAATAGTTTGTTCAGCGTCCTCCTCTCCACCACCTTTTCCAGGCTGTCCAGTTTGTAGCCGATGATGGAGCCGGCCTTCTTAACCAGTTTGTTAAGTCTGTTGGTGTCACCGGCTCCAATGCTGCCCCCCTCCTACCTCCCCCAGCAGACCACAGCGAAGTACAGTTCACTGGCCACAACAGATGGTAGAACATCTCCAACATCTCGCTGCACACATTGAAGGATCGAAGTTTCCTCAAGAAAAGAGTCGACTCATCCCCTTCTTGTAGACAGCGTTGATGTTGGTCTTCCAGTTCAGTCTGTTGTCATGGAGACACCAGGTACTTGTACTCCTCCACCATGTCCACCTCCTCTCCCAGAACTCTCAGCGGTTGTGGAGCCGTCGTCTTCCTCCTGAAGTCGACCACCATCTCTCTGGTCTTGGCCACGTTCAGGAGGAGGTGATTCCTTCCCGCCCACTCCACAAAGTCCTCCACTACTGCCCTGTACTCCTCCTCCCGTCCATCCCTTATACACCGTCCACTGACTCCTCCTCCCGTCCATCCCTTATACATCCTACCACTGCAGAGTCATCAGAGAACTTCTGCAGATGTCTTGACTCTGAGTTGTTCTGGAAGTCAGTTGTGTAGAAGGTGAACATGAAGGAGACGGAACAGTTCCCTGTGGAGCTCCAGTACCACTGACCACCGTATCAGACAGCACACTGCCCAGACGGACAAACTGTGGTCTGCCTGTCAGGTAGTCATTGATCCAGGAGACGGTGGACGTGTCCACCTCCACCACCCCCCCACCACCCGCAGCTTCTCACTCAGCAGCAGTGGTTGGATGGTGTTGAATGCACTGGAGAAATCAAAGAAAGTGATTCTCACAGATTCACCGGTTCCATCCAGGTGAGACTGAGCTCGTTGCAGCAGGTAGATGATGGCGTCGTCCACTCCCACATGAGGCTGGTACACAAATTGCAGAAGGTCCAGAGAAGATTTCACCAGCGGCCTGAGGTGGGCCAAGACCAGCCTCTCCAGCACCTTCATCACATGAGATGTGAGGGCAACCGGTCGGTAGTCGTTGAGGCCAGATGGAGTCGTCTTCTTGGGGACAGGAACCAGGCAGGACGTCTTCCACAACACCGGGACTTCCTCCTGCTTCAGGCTCAGGTTGAAGAGGTGTTGTAGGACCTCAGCCAGCTGGACGGCGCAGGTCCTGCAGCCTTGCACTGGTGGAGTCTCTCCAGCTGTCTCCTAACCTGGCCAGTCGTCACAGAGAGGGGGGGGGGGTGTATGTATATCTGTTTATACAGCGAAATGAGATTAACTCTGGACTGGAGAAATTATAGTGCAGGAGGACGCAGGAAATAATCCACAGAGAGCAAAGTCCACATAAAAAGGTAAAGTGACTCTCCTGTTCTGCAGGAGGAGGAGGAGGAAGAAGAAGAGGAGGAAGAAGAGGAGGAGGAGGAGTGATCCGGACTACACAGTAACTATCAGTCACCGATCAGAGGACTGCAAGAGGACTGATGTCACATTAAACTGCTCCTGCATAAGAAGGACACGTGACGCAGGTGTTTAATGGAGAGAAACTATCAGACTATAAAACAGCTGAGTCATTTAACTCCGGACGGTCCGTGAACGGCAGCGGAGCGATGGCAGCCGGTGTACAAAGATCCAGTGTCGGTTGTTTCACCTACCTGCGCTGTTTTTAATCCACTTTATGATTTATTTATTTTTTAATTTTTTTTATTGTTGCTTTAAAAGGTATGAAGAACTTTTCCCTTTGCTTGATTTTTCTGTGGACGACGCTGCAGCAGAGCAGCGTGCAGACGGCTGTACCTGCCACAGGTGAGTGGATGACACAGGCTACGTACAGGTAGGAGCTGCAGGTATGTGCCCGAATGGAACACGAACTGCACACAGACATAATGCACAAGCTGGAAAGTTCGAATCTTATTCTACTGATTCAGTTTAGGAAAATGTGATTTTTTTTTTTAAATTTTTTTTTTCAAACGGAGTCTGGGCTGAAAGGTAAACCACCGGGGACAAATAAAAACGTGTTTTAACCTTTTAAAGAACAGAAATGTTTCCTCCTCAGAATAAAGTTTTAAAGTTGGACCGCATTGAAACCAACAAGCTCAGCAGAACTGGATCTTTTCAACTGGTCCCAACATGTTGTCACATGGACCGGGTGGTTCCGGGCACCAACAGGTTTCACTACTTTTAATTCAGGTTTATGATGTGATGATCTGTAGGATTACCAGCAATAACAGTATAATGTCACTGTGGGAGGAGTTCAATGCAGCTTTAAGTAGTATATGTACACTTTATGTTTCCACTTTATCACACTTAAATATTTTACCTTTAACCTTTTCTCTGACAGCGATAGGTAATGTACTCAGCAGATAAAGATTTGACACCAAAGTTAAGAACATCTCTGATGCAGTGTAATAAATTAAACTATCCAACTGTATATGAAATAAATAAAATTCAATACCTATATTAATGCCTCAGTAACAATAATAATGAATATAATAATAATATGGTGTGATGTATTATTCTGGTAGGAGGTATTTCTCTTAAAGACTTAAAGTACATTTGCTCATAACACTGTGATGTTTATGCATAATAAGGCTTTTAAGTGCAGGTCCTTTACGTATAATGGAATATTTTAACACCATGTTAAAGGATCTGAACAGAACTTTCTCCTCTCCTGCTAAACTCAGGTTTTTTTTTCTTCTAATATTTAATTTGGAAAAACAGGCGGTGCAGCTGGAGCTGGGCTGAAGTTGCTTATGTGACTTCCAATGAAACAAATTATTAGAGTATAGTAAACATGGACAGCTGTGGAAAATGTCATGTTTCCTGTATTAAGACACCAAACTGGACTGGAACTAGTTTAAACAGTGTTTCAGCTCTGGTTCGCTCTTAAACACATCAGCAGTGTGTAACTGCCTTAAAACTGAACCTCCATGAAACTTGATTGAGTTTGGATTTGATGAGAGAAGTTGAATGGGAGTCTATGGAGCCGGAGGCTTTTTGGAGCCGACCTCTAGTGGCACTCGCTGGTATTGCAGCTGAAGACAATTCTGGATCAGAACCATTTTACAGACCTGAAGCTACGAACACTTTTATATCCGGTCTGAGGTCACAAAGCAAACTATCAAATGAGACATGTCGTCAATGATTTTGAAAATACAAAATAAAACCAGCAGGTCTTAAAGGAACAGTTCAACCTTTTATGAAATGTAATTACTCACTTTCTTGAGAGTTGGATATAAAAGTTTGAGTGGTAACTAAAGCAGGTGGTTAGCGTAGCTTAGCACAAAAAGAGAGGGAACAGGCTGAACAGCTAAAACAACCCTGCTGCTACTGTACCGTCTCAGAGCTCAACAACAAACATGTTACAGCTCGTTTGTTTATTCTGAAACACCAAAGAACAGTTTGCCCTTTAGAACCGTGACTCATGTGCCAGACTACTTCCTGACTCTGAGGGGTTGCCAGGCAACCAGTGGAGATTGCAGGCAGTTCTTACTTCCTGTTGACCTGCACTTAGTTCTCTGTGAAACACGTAAAACCACGAACTCATCTTTACACGTCACTTTCTGCAGAAACGAGAAGGAACCCGAAGACGTTACGTTCTATTTGGACAGACGGCTTCATGTTTAAAGCCTAGATACGATATCAAGAAAGAAGGTGAATAAATCTACTGACAGGTTTAACAGATACCCATCAGATGAGGCGGAGACACAGTGAGAGACAAACTGTCCCCCAGTGTGTCCTCGGAGGAGTGAAAGTGGAGTACGGGCTGATCTGTGTCTTCCTGATGGGAGTCAGTTGTTCATGGAGACGTAGAAGATCCGACGTCCTCACAGGTGGTCTCAGATAATTAAAGTAAATATTATCTGCGTTGGAGATCCTGATTAAACCGCCGGGACAAGAGCTCTTCTTTCATTCACTCATTCACTCACTCACTCATTCTTTCACTCATTCACTCACTCATTCTTTCACTCATTCGCTCATTCATTCATTCACTCATTCACTCACTCATTCATTCACTCATTCACTAACTCATTCTTTCACTCATTCACTCACTCATTCACTCATTCACTCACTCATTCATTCACTCACTCACTCACTCATTCTTTCACTCATTCATTCACTCACTCATTCTTTCACTCATTCACTCATTCATTCACTCACTCATTCTTTCACTCATTCACTCACTCATTCATTCACTCATTCATTCTTTCACTCATTCATTCATCTGTGTTTGTTTTTCTGCCTGCAATCTGAAAACATTCAAGCAGCCGACGGTCTAAAGTCTGATCTTTGAACTCCAGGAAGAAGTCATGGTTCACTCATCTGGGCTGCAGTGAGACACATGATCCACACACACACACATTAAACACACACACACACACATGATCCACACACACATTGTCTCTGTGTCCTCGTCTCCTTGTCTCTGTGTTGTCTGTCTCAGAGACACCACATCCAGTGGACACATGCAGGAAGGTGTTTGTAGAACTGATGAGTTTCATTGGAACAATATTCTCCGATCAAGGCTGCTTTTATCTGAGTGGTATTAATATAATCATGATGGGAAGATTCTTCACTGCTAACAGTTCATATCTTTGAGGATGTAACGTAGAGAGCTCAGAAGTCTCCAGGTTTTATGAACATTTTTATTAAATTAAAAACACGTCTGTACCTCCACTTAATGTCCGAAAGGACAGAACGACTTCAGAATGTCAAACGTCAAACACAGAAAACAATGGAAAGATACTCAGAGGAAGAAAGCTGAGCCGGCAGCCTCATGGTGGGAGACTGGGAGTAGATGATAGGCTGACGGGAGGAGCAGCTGCAGGTGAGCAGACTGGGCAGGTGAGGTGGGCGTGGCTAACAGAGTGAGTAACAAACTAAACATCAGAAACCAGAGGTTCTGATCAGTGTTCCAGACGATAAGTCAGCCCCTCCCAGAAATGATCACAATAATCAATGCAAAATTCACAAAAACTCTCTTCAACAGAAGCTCTGCTGAAAGTATTACAGTACAGCAAGGCTCCGCCCCCTCTCCGCCCACCATCACAACAAACAGGAAGTGACGGAGTTTGTGGGAAATGTGGTCTTATGATGAATGAGGAACATGTTCAATGAGTTTTCTCCACTTCCAGCTGAGAGACTGAACTTTGTTTTAGTGTTGGATGAATGTGATTTAAAGCATGTAAATGTCTTATTCTGACAGCAGATGTGTTCTTTGTTCTGTATTTCAGTCACAGACGGTTTGTTCTGGAAACATTCATCACTTTAGACTCTTTTTATCACTTTGAGCCCCGTGATGCTTCTCTAAGTTCAATAAAATGGATGTGTATGTAAAAAGATTATAATTCAAATAATTCTGAGGTACAGCAGGATTATTATCACAGGAAGTCAGCACATTATTATTTATATCAGGGAGGTGGTAAAAGAAAGAAATCTAATTTGATCTCTCCCTGAAGACCACACACTGAAGTGAACTTCCTGTTTCTCCTCCTGTTCTTCAGTGTTGAACTGCTGTGAAGGAGAAATCCTCCTTCTGCTGGACTCTTCAGGAAGTGTAGCGAACTACGAGTTCTCCCGCCTGCTGGTCTTCACCTCCGAGTTGCTCCGCCTCTTTTCTTTGGGCCGCGGGCATGTCCGGGTGGGGCTGCTGCAGGTGGGCACCGAGCCTCACCTGGAGTTCGGCCTGGACGTCCACAGCAGTCAGGAAAGTCTGCAGAGAGCCCTGCGGAGCGTCCGCCAGCTGCAGGGAGACACCAACACGGAGGCGGCGCTGAGGGTGGCCCAGCAGCTCCTGGAGGAGGAGGAGGAGGTGCCGAAGATCCTGCTGTGGCTGACGGATGGAGTGCAGCCGGGAGACGTGGAGTGGCGGATGTCCAAGCTGAAGGAGCGGGGCGTGTTCGTGTTGGCCGTGTCCACGGTCCATGGAAACTACCATGTGCTGCGGCGAGCGGTGACGCCTCCTCTGGAGTCCCACCTGTACTCTGTGGACATCGACAACATGGACATCATCACTGAGGACCTGAGGGACGCCATTATCAGTATGTGTGTTGGAAGCAGCAGCATCTTCATGGAGGACATTACTGTAAGACAAGAAGAGATTATCCTCTTCTTCTTCCCTCGAGTGTTAACATCTCTCTGTCCTCCTCTGTCTCTGTCTGTCTCTGTCTGTCTGTCTCCATCCTCCTCTGTCTGTCTTCGTCCCTGCAGGAATTATCCGTGCAGAACGTCTGCGTGTTGTCCATCTGACGTCCCACAGTGCCGTGCTGCGGTGGCGTCCTGTTCTGAGCGCAGACGGGTTCTATGAGTTCTGGTACAGGTCCATCTGGAGAACCGACCCTGAGATCAGACGCGCTCTGTCAGCGGCCTCCAGCCAGGTGGAGCTAACTGACCTGCAGCCCGACACCACCTACTCAGCGTCCCTCCGGCCGGAGTCCAACCGAGGATTGTTCCCCACGCTGTCCGTCGACTTCACCACGCTGTCCGGTGAGGACGAGCTTCACCACCATCACAAATCACTTTGATCCTGCTGGTCTTCCTCTCACCTGCCTCCCCTGTTCCTCCCCTCGTCCTCCCCTCTTCCTCTCCTCTTCCTCTCCTCTTCCTCTCACCTGCCTCCCCTGTTCCTCCCCTGTTCCTCTCCTCTTCCTCTCACCTGCCCCCCCCTTGCAGATGTCCTGAGTCCAGCAGTGGTGTCCCTGTCTGACTTGGGCCCCCGTCAGATCCGTGTGAGTTGGGGTCCGCTGCAGCGGTCGCGTGTCCAGCGGTACAAGGTGGAGTACGGAGTTCTTCCCGGCGGACTCGTCCGCTCGGTGACGTCACCCCGGCAGATGAACTCCACGCTGCTGACGGACCTGGAGCCGGACACGCAGTACCTGGTGACAGTCAGCGCTTTGCATGTGGACGGATCGGAGGCCGCCATGTCTGTGAGGGTCTGCACTCAGCAGGGTGCGTGTCACACTCCGGGTTCATGTTTGAGCAGCTGTTCCGTCGTGTGGTTAAAAACATCATCTCTGTAGTCACACGGGACATTTTGACTTTTATGAATCGTTCTTCACGTCAGCAGGAAGCTGAAATGTCCTCGTGTGTTCTTCCTGCAGCAGCTCCTCCTGCCCTCGTTGACCTCCAGCTGTCCCCGGTGGAGCGACAGGTGGATGAGGTGCAGGCAGCATGGCGGTCCCATCAGGAAGGGCTGAAAGGCTTCTGGGTCAGCTGGGAGACCGGAGACTCCCACAGCTCCCCCTCCCAGACCTCCTTCTACCTGCCGGCCAGCGCCTGGTCCACTCGGTTGACCCGCCTGTCGCCGAGCGGCCGAGTGTGCGTGTCTCCGCTCTACAGCTCCGGCCGAGGAGACGGGATCTGCTGCACCGCCAGGACTCCCGCAGGTTAAATACCACGTGCGCTTCTTTTGTTCCTGCAGCTTCATTACAGGAGCTGTAATTTATCCGTCTGTTCTGATTTAACAACCATCAGGCAGCTCCAGCAAAAGAATCCAGCATTTAAATTCTGTACGCACGAGATAACTTCTGCAGGACTGAATATTATTTCAAATATTCATCTTTAAATGAACCATAGTGACATAAAAGACATCATCTTATAACTCCAGCTGAACAATGGTGGAAACGACACCTGAATAATCAACTCTTCTTCTGTCCTGTAATTATAATGAAAGACCATCTGCTGAAGCACGACCATCAGTCCACCAGGAGGATCCAGATAACCTCCATCAGACCAGATCAGTAAACTAGTAAAGATGTGTTACTAAAACGTGGAATCGGTCGTCACTAGTTTGACATCCTTCAACCTGTAAATGATTGTGGTTTCTGACTTCTGCTTATTTTGCCCGAAATAAAATCTGAGGTTTAATAAAGCACAAGCGTGTTGAGTGTGACATGAAGAGCTGAACCACAGCAGCCTGACGAGGTTCCACCTCATTATTCGGATCAGTGAAGACGTCCTCAGCTCGTCTCCACTCAGGTTTCCTGCTCACTGTTTCACTTTTATGATGTCAGACTGAACATTATTAGATGCATTCATTAAAACATCCGTGTGAAGCCGAAGAAGCTTTTACTGAACTTTAGAGGACTGCAGCTCGAGTTTTTCTAATCAGCAAACACTTTTCTCTGAATCTCATTAATGTCGTTCTAATTTATGGACGAATAGAACAAACCTGTGTTTCACTGCAGCATCAGTGCAGAATCATTTCCATTGTAGGGTTTCATCAAAAGAACGTGTTCGGACTGATGTCAGAGGACGTGATGACGGTTGCATTTGGTTTTCTCCTCCTCATCCTCATCCTCATCCTCACATCAGACTGAACCCCGTCTGTGATCCTGATTCTGTCCCGTCTGTATTTTGTGCTCATATATGTACGG
This sequence comes from Brachyistius frenatus, assembly GCF_029030835.1. Taxonomy (NCBI): domain Eukaryota; kingdom Metazoa; phylum Chordata; class Actinopteri; family Embiotocidae; genus Brachyistius; species Brachyistius frenatus. The sequence goes on from NW_027211094.1 coordinate 11,821, forward strand.
TATATATAGTTTTACATTTTGAATGTAATGCTACTGAATATTTACAGTTTTGTCTGGTCAGACATTCCTCTGGAAAAATTATAAGAAATGGGTTTTTTTCTATAAACAAAAAAACATTACATTTTATAAATGTATATCAATAAATTAAATAAATACCTTATTTTGTCCTCTGGTGTTTTATTTGGCTGTTGATGAGGCCATCTAGCGGCTGTAGGCCGTCATCACATCTGATAAAGGGAGTAAATGGAAAACTTTATGTCATCCAGTCATGTGACATAAAGAAGTCATGAGGAGGTCATATTAGATTAAATGTGATTCTCTGAGAACATCTGTGAACTTTAACCGGAACATTAAAGTTCGTGTTTAACCTCCTCTGATGTTAAAATGAAGTGTTGCTGGTCTCACTTCGAGTACGAGTACTTAACATACATACAGTGAACTCTGGTTATTCCTATAGCATATACTTAGTTACTTTGAAATAATGTTCAGCCTGATCTATTCTGTAATAGTGATAGACATATCAATAAATATGTTTGTGTTTTTAATGTTAATAAATGAAAGGGAGGGGGTTGCTGGTAAAGTCACTCTCTGTGTATAAAGTACACGAAGGCCACATTGGAATAAAAGTAGATATTTGACCAGAAAATGACTTTAGTAAAAGTTAAAGTAGTCTGACTTGAGTTTTAAAGTATCTGATTAGTTATTAAATACCAAAAGGAAGTTGTTTTTTTATATTAAATGTAACAGTAAATTATGTTATTAAAAGAGCAAGCAGTCAGATTTTGTATTAAATTATAAAGTTTATTCTTTCAGACACAACAGTTGTTGATCTGAACCGGTAAGATGAAGATTATTCCGTTATCATAATTCTGCCATGTCCCTGAAGTAAAACGGGATGTTTCATTTAGGATGTTTCATGAGTGAAACTAAACCAACTAAACCGTCTCCACAAACTGAAATCCTTCACTGGATGAACAGCAGTTTGTGAACTCTTTTTTCTTTTCCTGACCCAGTTTGTAATGACGTCACATTCCTGTCGTTAGTTAAAGCGTCGTTCAGCTCATCGGACTTTTCTGTCAGGAGGATTTCTTTGGGTTTTATTGTCCTCATGTGACCTCAAGTCAAAGCAGGAAATTAAAGAGCTGTGAGGTCTTTTTGTTCACCTCCAAAAGGACCGGATGCTTCCTCTCTCCCTCCTCCTCCTCCCCCTCCTCCTCTTCCCCTCTTCCTCCTCCTCCTCCCTCTCCCTCCTCCTCCTCCTCTCCTTCCCTCTCCCTCCTCCTCCCCCTCTCCCTCCTCCTCCTCCCTCTCCCTCCTTCTCTCCCTCCTCCTCTCCCTCCTCCTCCTCCTCTCCCTCTCTCTCCCTCCTCCTCCTCTTCCCCTCTTCCTCCTCCTCCTCCCTCTCCCTCCTTCTCTCCCTCCTCCTCCTCCTCTCCTTCCCTCTCCCTCCTCTCCCCCTCTCCCTCCTCCTCCTCCTCTCCCTCCTCCTCTCCTCCTCCTCCTCCTCTCCCTCCCTCTCCCTCCTCCCCCTCTCCTCCTCTGCCTCCTCCTCTTTCTCCTCTCCCTCCTCCCCCTCCTTCTCTCCTCCTCTCCCTCCTCCTCTTCCTCTCCCTGCTCCTCCTCCTCTCCCTGCTCCTCCTCCTCTCCCTCCTCCTCCCCCTCCTCCTCCTCTTCCTCCTCTCCCTCCTTCTCCTCCTCCTCTTCCTCCTCTCCCTCTCCCTCCTCCTCTTCCTCTCCCTCCTCCTCCTCCTCTCCCTCCCCTCCTCCTCTCCCTCCTCCTCTTCCTCCTCCTCCCTCTCCCTCCTTCTCTCCCTCCTCCTCCTCTCCCTTCTCCTCTCCTCCCCCTCCTCTCCCTCCTCCTCCTCCTCCCCCTCCCTCTCTCCTCCTCTTCCTCCTCTCCCTCCTCCTCCTCTCCCTCTCCCTCCTCCTCCTCCTCTCCCTCCCTCTCCCTCCTCCTCCTACTCTCCCTCCTCCTCCTCTCCCTCCTCCTCTCCGTCCTCCTCTTCCTCCTCTCCCTCTCCCTCCTCCTCCTACTCTCCCTCCTCCCTCCTCTTCCTCCTCCCTCCCTCTCTCTCCCTCTCCCTCCCTCTCCCTCCTCCTCCTCTCCTCCTCCTCTCCGTCCTCCTCTTCCTCCTCTCCCTCCTCCTCCTACTCTCCCTCCTCCTCCTCTCCCTCCTCCTCCTCCTCTCCCTCTCCCTCCTCCTCCTCCTCCTTCTCTCCCTCCTCCTCCTCTTCCTCTCCCTCCTCCTCTCCCTCTCCCTCCCTCTCCCTCTCCCTCCTCCTCCTACTCTCCCTCCTCCTCCTCTCCCTCCTCCTCTCCGTCCTCCTCTTCCTCCTCTCCCTCCTCTCCCTCCTCCTCCTACTCTCCCTCCTCCTCCTCTCCCTCTCCCTCCTCCTCCTACTCTCCCTCCTCCTCCTCTCCCTCCTCCTCTCCGTCCTCCTCTTCCTCCTCCTACTCTCCCTCTCCCTCCTCCTACTCTCCCTTCTCCTGGGCGGCACGGTGGTGCAGTGGTTAGCACTGTCGCCTCACAGCAAAAAAGGTTCCGGGTTCGAATCCGGTCCTGGGCCTTTCTGTGCGGAGTTTGCACGTTCTCCCTGTGCTTGCGTGGGTTCTCTCCGGGTTCTCCGGCTTCCTCCCATCATCCAAAAACATGCACCTCAGGTCAGGTTACCTGGCGCCGCGCTAGTGGCAGCCTGCTGCAGCAGCTCCCCCCTGAGGGCCCCCTTGCTGTAGTGAAGACATTTCCCCTCGGGGATTAATAAAGTGTATCAAATCTAAAAAAAAAAAATCTAAAAATCCTCCTCTCCCTCCTTCTCCTCCTCCTCCCCCTCTCCCTCCTCCTCCTCTCCATCCTCCTCTCCCTCCTGGACCAAAGCTGCTGAGGAAGCACATTTGATGGAGGAGCTGATTAATCTCTTGAGCTTCATTAAGGAGCTCCAGCAGCTCCCTGAGGTCCCAACGCTGAGCTTTCTTCGGCCGTCCCACTGAGCTGGATCAGTCCGAGGTGGGATGGTCTTCTGCATCCTGTTCAGGACGGTCCTCTTCACCTGGTGTCCAACATGTTGGAGGACAGAAGCTGATTTATCTTAGACTGAAGATGGAGGACGCCGTCAGAGTTTAATCAGCTGTTGCAGCCCTGGTTCTGGTTCCCTGTGTGATGATGGACGGGTCCACGGAGCAGGAGGACAGCTCCGAGCTGGTGGGGATGGGACTCCGTGTCTCTGTGTCCCCGGCTCAAACCGCCTTCTCCATCCTCCTGGTGATGCTAGGCATTCTGGGTAACGCCACCGTGGTGGGGGTCGTCGGTAAGAGCGTGATCATAGGCCGCGGCGGGAGACACAACTCGGACATCGTCATCGTCAACATGGCGCTGTCCAACCTGCTGGTGTCCGTGATGAGGAACACGCTGCTCGTGGTCTCGGACACCGGGCTGCAGGTGAGGACGCTCCTCTCCGGCTTCGTTGTGACGTCATCATCGACACGGCGTCTCTGAACACATCTGTCCACCTGTCTGTCTGCTCCACAGCTGTACTCGTCCAAAGGCTGGTGCCAGGTTCTGATGGGGGTCTGGGTCTGGCTGCGGTCCGTCAACGTGTGGTCCACGCTGCTCCTCAGCGCCTTCCACCTGCAGACTCTGCGCCGCGTGGCCCCGAGCGGCGGCCTCCCGGGACCCCGCGGCGCTCCCGCGAACCTGCTGCTGAGTCTGGGCCTCATCTGGCTGCTCAACCTGGGCTACTCCATCCCCGCTCACATCTTCTCCACCAGCGGGGACGCCAACAGCACCGAGGTGAGCCGACCGGCGGCACCGACCGGCGGCACCGACCGAGCCGATCGGCGGCACCGACCGGCGGCACCGAGCTCGCTCTACTGCAACGCTGCTCACTTTCTCTTATTTCACTAAAGTAGGAAAATCAATTTGCACACAAACTTGCTTTCGTCGTGACTCATTAGTGAGATTTAAATGAGTATTTATTGACCGATGAATCATCTCTGATACAACAATCATCCAAACTACATGCAGACTTCATCTTTCATCAATTAACTAATTCGATTTTTCATACAAACAAACGGAACCAGAGACTGAAAGTAAACATCCAAACATTGGTGCAGTTTTAGAGATTATTTATGAATTTAACCACAAATGAGTTTGGAACATACGTGGTTAGAAGCACATGTATGTGCTGCTCCCACAGACCTGAGTTCAGCATGTTCAACGAACTTTCTCCTTTCTGGAGAATTTCATTTTTCTGAATTTCTAGATTTTCTGCCGAATCATTCTGGATATAAAACAATATCAAATATTTCATCTATAATAAAGTCAGTTTAAAGAGATCGTGTCAGAAGTAGATTTCCTCTTTTAATCATTATACACCGATGGTGAACCATCGGTGCGTGAACGTTCTCCCGATGTTGAACCATCGGTGCGTGAACGTTCTCCCGATGGTGAACCATCGGTGCGTGAACGTTCTCCCGATGGTGAACCATCGGTGCGTGAACGTTCTCCCGATGTTGAACCATCGGTGCGTGAACGTTCTCCCGATGGTGAACCATCGGTGCGTGAACGTTCTCCCGATGTTGAACCATCGGTGCGTGAACGTTCTCCCGATGGTGAACCATCGGTGCGTGAACCATCGGTGCGTGAACGTTCTGAACCCGGTGCGTGAACGTTCTCCCGATGGTGAACCATCGGTGCGTGAACCATCGGTTCTCTCCCGATGTTGAACCATCGGTGCGTGAACGTTCTCCCGATGTTGAACCATCGGTGCGTGAACGTTCTCCCGATGTTGAACCATCGGTGCGTGAACGTTCTCCCGATGTTGAACCATCGGTGCGTGAACGTTCTCCCGATGGTGAACCATCGGTGCGTGAACGTTCTCCCGATGGTGAACCATCGGTGCGTGAACGTTCTCCCGATGTTGAACCATCGGTGCGTGAACGTTCTCCCGATGTTGAACCATCGGTGCGTGAACGTTCTCCCGATGTTGAACCATCGGTGCGTGAACGTTCTCCCGATGGTGAACCATCAGTGCGTGAATGTTCTCCAGATGGTGAACCATCAGTGCGTGAATGTTCTCCTGATGGTGAACCATCAGTGCGTGAATGTTCTCCTGATGGTGAACCATCAGTGTGTGAATGTTCTCCTGATGGCAGCACCTTGCATGGTGATCTGTCTCATTAGTGTGTGAATGGAAAAACATGTAAAAGCGCTTTGAGACTGAAAGGTGATAAAACTATACCAGTACAGACCATTTACCGCCCCCCTCCGTCCTCTTCCTCCTCCTCACCCCCTTGCCTTCCTCTTTCTCCCCCCCCTCAGACCCTGATGCTGGTGAGCAGTACGACGCGCCCCCTGCTGGGCTGCGTGTGGAACTTCCCCAGCAGCTACAGCGGTCTGGTGTACGCCACCACCTCCATGGTGATCCATGAGACCATCCCCATCATCCTGATGGTGCTCACCAACCTGAGCTCCCTCTACACCCTCTACACCCACGGCCGGGTGCGCATCTCCGGTCGGGACGCTCCGGTGGTCAAACGGGTGCCGGCGGAGAGACGAGCGGCCAAGGTGAGGAAGAGGAGGGTGAAGGAGCTCCCTGAATGTGCGTCTGTGATGTTGTCCTCTTCACCCGGTGTGATGCTGCAGGTGATCCTCGCCCTCATCACGCTCTTCATCGTCTCCTGGGGAACCAGCATCATCTCCGTCAACTACTTCAACTACAACCGCGGCTCCTCGGCGGAGTTCCTCCTGGTCATCGCTCGCTTCGCCAACATCATCTTCATCGCCATGTCTCCGGCTGTCCTGGCCGTCGGACACCGCCGGCTGCGCGCCTGCATGAAGTCCACGCTGAGTCACTGAAGCTCTGGAGATGATCGATCATCATGAACTGTCATCGGTCTCCTCCTCCAAACAGCTGCAGGTGGAGATGTTCTTCTGATGGAGTTAAAGTGATGCTGACTTTCATTTATTGTGTTCGTGATTCTTTCTTCTTCATTTCAATCTCAAACTGTCCAAACTGATTCATCTCAATTGTACTGAAGCTGAAATTGGACGTGTTGTTGTGGTTGAATCGTGTCGGTGGAACGTCATGAAATAACCAGACAGCTGTTTACATCTGGATGTTTGTGGAGCCGTAAAAAAACAGATAAAGCTGAACAGAAAAACGATTTTCTCCAATTCTCTATTTGTGCCACATTTTACAGGAGAAGACTTTTTGTTAGAAATCATGTTGTAAATAATATGATAAAACCCAAATAAATCTGACAGAACAAACAAACTGCACCAGAGAGACGAAGAAACAGTGACAGACAGTAAATGTTGATTCTCTCCAATAGAAACTGAAATAATACTTTGAAGTTCAGATGGATGATGGACGGACATTTTTCAGAGAAGTGTTTAAGCAGTCATTTTTTTGTTTGCTTAAATTTTCTCCCTCTTCATCTCTTTTTGAACAACAAACACTCTTCCTGTAGCTTTCTTTGCTTTAGTCTTCGGGGACGTCCGTCCGTCCTTCGTGTCCTCTGTGGGACGTCTCTTATTCCAGGCCAGCATCGTGCTCCTGATCTTCCTCCTCAGCTTGCCGTGTCCCAGAGCCACCACCAGGGGGCTGAAGCCCACGAACAGGGAAGCGGAGAAGTGTGCGACGGTCAGGAGCCCCTCGGCGTGGTGCCCCCTGTTGTGGTTGTAGTACGTTACCGCGGCGACCTGCAGGGCCCAGCAGACCACGAAGAGGGACACCAGGGACATGATGACGTGAGCCGCTTTACGCTCCGTGGACACGTGTTTGTCCAGCTCCCCGCCCCCACCCCCCGACTCCACCCCGGACGTCACCGCCCGGATGTGCTTGGCCAGAGCGTGCAGCGTGGCCAGGTTGGTGCCGACCATCAGCACCAGCGGCAGAACCTCGTTCAGAGCCAGAGAGGTGGAGGCGAAGGCGGAGCCCTGCTGGGTGGAGGGGAACTCCCAGATGCAGCCCAGCAAAGGGCGCGTGGTGCAGCTGATCACCATCAGCTCCACCGTGGCGTTGCTGTGGACGTGGGTGCTGTACACCAGCGCCGGGATGGAGAAGGCCAGGTTGGCCCCCCACACCACCCCCAGCACCACCCACACCCTCCGCCTCTCCCTCTGCAGGGCCAGCGGCCCGAAGGCCACGTGCTGCCGTCTGAGGGTGGTGCAGTGGAACGTGCTGAGAGCCAGAGTCACCCAGCAGCCCACCGCCCTCCACCACACCCACAGCAGCATGAAGACACGGCACCACCCGGGGGACAGAGACACGTCCAGCCCCAGGTCCGACACGAAGATCGGCACCGTGCGGAACAGAGACGTCAGCAGGTTGGCCAGAGACAGGTGGACCAGGATGATGTCACAGGGGGGCAGCCGGCGGGGGACACTCTCCAGGGACGACTGTAACACCTGGAGACACACAGACACACACTGAGGACACACAACACAGAGGACACAACACAGAGGACACACAACACACTGAGGACACACAACACAGAGGACACAACACAGAGCACACAAAACACCAAGGACACAACACAGGACACACAACATAGAGGACACAACATAAAGGACACACAATACACTGAGGACACAACACAGGACACAAAACACAGAGGACATACAACACAGAGGACGCAGCACAGTGGACACACAACACAGAGGACACACAACACAGATGACACACAACGCAGAGGACACAACACACACTGAGGACTCACAACACTCAGATCACATGCATGTGCCTCACCACATGGATGACCAGGATGTTTCCCAGGATGCCAGAGAACACCAGCAGCCCGAACAGGATGGCGTCGACGGTGAGGACCTCAGACATGACATCATCCTCTCCTCATGCTGCGTGTCTGTGATGAAGATGAAGATGGATGAAGAGGTGAAGCATCACTGCTGCTGCTGCCGACTCGCTGCTCTTTATAAAGACTCTGACAAACAAACCGGTTCCTCACACGCCAGCAGGTCGGTGCTGACCCGCTACACGACCCGCTGCATCCTGCTGAGGACGAGTTTCCACCTGAACAACCAGCAGCTGACTCACTGCTGACAGCAGGAATCTGACACGGACACACGTGTAGTGACGCAGACATACGTGTAGTGATGCAGACGCAGACACACGTGTAGTGACGCAGACATACGTGTGGTGACGTGGACATACGTGTAGTGATGCAGACGCAGACATACGTGTGGTGACGTGGACATACGTGTAGTGATGCAGACGCAGACATACGTGTAGTGACGTGGACATACGTGTAATGATGCAGACGTGGACATATGTGTGGTGACGTGGACATACATGTAGTGATGCAGACGTGGACATATGTGTGGTGACGTGGACATACGTGTAATGATGCAGACGTGGACATATGTGTGGTGACGTGGACATACGTGTAATGATGCAGACGTGGACATATGTGTGGTGACGTGGACATACATGTAGTGATGCAGACGCAGACATACGTGTGGTGATGTGGACATACGTGTAATGATGCAGACGTGGACATACGTGTAGTGACGTGGACATACATGTAGTGATGCAGACGCAGACATACGTGTGGTGATGTGGACATACGTGTAATGATGCAGACGTGGACATACGTGTAGTGACGTGGACATACATGTAGTGATGCAGACGCAGACATACGTGTGGTGATGTGGACATACGTGTGGTGATGCAGCTGAGACCTGGTGTTTGATTGTTATGGACAGAGGTCCATGTTACTGAGCATCGGTACCTGACCAGGTAAACAGGAAGTACTGACCACACATTGAACCTTCCTGAGCTGCAGCTGACTCAGCATCTTTCTTCCTCCTCCGTCAGCTGTTCCTTCTCTTCCTCGACACTAATTATTTTCGGAGTCTGTCTCTCGGGACGAGGCAGTTATTTCTGCTTCATTAAACGTACAGAAGAGTGAAGCACCGATCATCAGATTGTTCCTCTGTGACGGAGATCTTTCACTTCTTCGGTAAACAGATCATCATGTCACAAAAACTACAAAAGGACAAACTTCTGTATTTTACTCCATGTCTGTTTAAACAGATCACATGACTGTGACTCTGTTCAACAGCTGTTCATCTTCTCTGAGCTGCTCAACATCCTTTAAGCCCTCTGACATTGACAGGTGAACAACAACAACAACCATACGACAACATGAGAACATGACAAGACAACATGACAAGATGAGAACATGGCAAGACATGACAAAACATGAGAACATGACAAAACAACATGAGAACATGACAAGACATGACAAAACAACATGAGAACATGGCAAGACATGACAAAACAACATGAGAACATGGCAAGACATGACAAAACAACATGAGAACATGACAAGACATGACAAAACAACATGAGAACATGGCAAGACATGACAAAACAACATGAGAACATGGCAAGACATGACAAAACAACATGAGAACATGGCAAGACATGACAAAACAACATGAGAACATGACAAGACATGACAAAACAACATGAGAACATGGCAAGACATGACAAAACAACATGAGAACATGGCAAGACATGACAAAACAACATGAGAACATGACAAGACAACATGAGAACAAGACAACATGACAAGACATGACAAGACAACATGAGAACATGACAAGATGAGAACATGGCAAGACATGACAAGACAACATGAGAACATGACAAGACATGACAAGACAACATGAGAACATGACAAGACAACATAGCAAGATGAGAACATGGCAAGACATGACAAGACAACATGAGAACATGACAAGACAACATAGCAAGATGAGAACATGGCAAGACATGACAAAACAACATGAGAACATGACAAGACAACATGAGAACATGACAAGACAACATGGCATTGAGAACATGACAAGATGAGAACATGGCAAGACATGACAAGACAACATGAGAACATGACAAGACAACATGACAAGACAACATGAGAACATGACAAGATGAGAACATGGCAAGACATGACAAGACAACATGAGAACATGACAAGACAACATGGCAAGACATGACAAGACAACATGAGAACATGACAAGACAACATGGCATTGAGTACATGACAAAACAACATGAGAACATGACAAGACAACATGAGAACATGACAAGACAACATGGCATTGAGAACATGACAATACAACATGACATTGAGTACATGACAAAACAACATGAGAACATGACATGACAACATGACAACATAACATGTCAACATGACATGAAAACATGTCAACATGACATGGCATGACATGTCAAGACAACATGGCAACATGAGAACATGACAAGACAACATGACAAGACAACATGGCAACATGAGAACATGACAAGACAACATGACAAGACAACATGACAACATGACAAGACAACATGACAACATGACAAGACAACATGGCAACATGACATGACAACATGACAAGACAACATGACATGTCAACATGACATGACAACATGTCAACATGACGTGTCAAGACAACATGACAACAAGTCAACATGACATGACAACATGACAAGACAACATGAGAACATGACAACATAACAAGTCAACATGACAACATGACAACATGAGAACATGACAAGTCAACATGGCAACATGACAAGTCAACATGACAACAAGTCAACATGACAAGTCAACATGACAACAAGTAAACATGACATGTCAACATGACATGATAACAAGTCAACATGACATGACATCCTCCCTGAACCCTGCAGCTCCACCACCATCCTCATCATACTCCTCATCGTCCTTCATTATCCTCATCATCATCTTCATCATCCTTGTCATTTTTATCATCATCATCCTCTTCCTCATCATCTTCATCCTCATCATCATCATCCTCATCATCCTCCTCCTCATCATCCTCCTCATCTCCATCAGAACAGCAGAGAATTGATTATTGGATAGAAAACAGAACATACCCTCACTGTTGAATTAGATCCACATTTTTATCTTAGTTCAGGTGCTTCTCCAACATTACAGAATAAGTTCTCGGAGAGTTTTCGATGCGACCGCATGAACGAGTCCTTTTTGTTCCAGAAGTCAGGAGTCCAGAACCAGGAGGGAAACGCTGAGGGAGAGAAGACAGGAAACTGAGCTCTTCAACAAAGAACAGCACGGTGTCTTCGTTAGATATATTAATAAAGATGAAGATAGAAGTGGGAGAGGAGAGAAGGAGATGAACAATCCAGACAACAACAAACTGTCAATCAGTAAAACCTTTGTTTTTTTACTGATGTATGTTTTCAGTGTGCAAACAGTGTTTCTATGGGGACACAATAGACTGTAACACGTGAAAAGACAGATTATTAGAACTAGAACCAGTTTTATCAAATCAAATCAAATGTTCTTGTTTTACGAGGTCTGTTTGTGTAAATCAGGGCGTCCAAGCTTTTCTCAAAATTGTCAGATTTGATCCAACGGTCCCTCCGCACACCTTTTGAACCGTAAACGTTTCAGACAAACCAACTGTAAGGTGATAAAGCGCGATACAAGTTCAGATCATTCACTGTACTGTTCAACAAAACACTTCCATTTGCAATGACACTTGTCATTTCTTCTCGTGAACATGGAACAAAATGTAAACGATTCTTTGACCTGTAGAGAGTCCGATCACATGAAGAACGAGCTGTCTGGAAAACCTCAAACCTCCATGAAGCTGATAAATATCTTCACCTCAGCTGCATTGTAAACACAACTTATTTTGGGTGATGAAATGTTGTTTGTTAACATTTATGTTGAAAACATATGAAACTTGCTCTGGTCTTTCACACAGGTTCATTCAGAAAGTCATCTTTTGATTGACAGTGCTGGCGCAAGTAAATAATCCATTTGAAGGCGGAAGCTGTGGGCCGATAAAACCTGACCGGGCCGTGATTGGCCCGCGGCCTCACTTTGGACATGTCTGGTGTAAATGATCGTGGCGATGTTGGAATCAGACTTCTTTCTATTCAACGCAGACCGGAACAACGAGTCTGAATTTACTGGAACGTCATGTTGGAAACTTTCCCTCACAGGAAGCTCTGATGGATAAATGTTACACCGTGACGTCTCCCGTTTCTCACCGCTGCGGTGGTTTCGTCTCCAGGATCTGAGCGCTGATTGGCTGAAGGTGGTGAGAGCCAGGAGGAACCAGCTGAGACAGAGACCGAGCAGCAGCCCGACGATCACGTCCACCTCCTGCTGCGTGACGATGTTCCTGCCGATGGCGCTCTGCCTGGGATCCACCAGGCCCAGGTCTCCGTGGTAGGCCACCACGTGGTAGGCCTGCTGGCTGAAGACACCACTGAAGAAGAGTGGAGGGACCGCAGGGACAGGAGGGTTCAATAAGAATTCATTCATTATGACGGAGATCCTTCAAAGAAGAAATTCTGAAGGAAGCAGACAGAAACCACAGAGATCACAGAGATCCTGATGGCGTCCATCAATGAGGGCGAACGTGTGAAAACGACTGTGGATGGATTTTGACAGTGATGTCAGTGATGATGGAGATTTAAACTGACTGAATAATCAGCCAAAGTTCATCTTGAAAAACAGACAAATAAAACCTGGTTTCCAAAAACGTCGTGACTGTAAAATGTAAATAAAACCATCTGTTGGTCGTTTAGCAGCTGCATCACCTGTTCACCTGCTGTTTTACCTGCCACACGTGCACCTGCAGACATGCTCCTCCCCCCGCAGTAACGGCAGGATGACGTTGTGAAGAGACGTCAGGACACCGTTCATGTCGGAAACTAAACAGGAAGTGAAGTTAGTTCAAAATAAACACCAGAGAAATATAATTTAAAACACGGAAGAGAACAAGTTATCAGCTGTTCACTAACCACCGGGAAACTGATATTAAAAATCCCGGTGTTACCGGCACGGAGAATCATAACGTCATAAAAACGTCCCGGTCCTTCCAGACTCACTCGATGACAGTTCACTTCCGGCCGGGTCTTCTGGACTGAATCTACCGGCAGCGGTCCGTTACACCCAACAGCACCGGGAGGACTGTTTACCGGTCAGATGTTTACCGAGGAACTGAAAATGAGTTGTCATGGTTACCGAAAGCTAAATGTCACGTGACCGGTATTTCAATTCCTCCGAACTGTACTTTAGTTATTTTCTGAAAAAAACCACCAGAACTTCGAAGTCGTTCATTTTTAAAGCTCGCTAATTATATTTATTTATAAAATGAGCTGTGTCGAACTTGATCAGTTCGATTTGTTTAATGTAACGGTAGATTCTGCTTATTAAAGTTGCTGTGAACGATTACCGGGACAGTTGGGACCGGATGACTTCCGGTTAGATAATGAGGAGACTCTGCTTCAAATAAATCTACATACACATCACTGCCAGGCTAATAAACTGATATAAACATGGTTATATGTTTTTTATTTCATCATCAGCTCATCTATTCTAACTTTGACCCTTTCGTGTCCACCAACATCTAAAACATCCAAATCAAGTCCTCCTGCCATCGGCTGTTTAATTCATGCAACTGAATATTAATATTTATTCTAAGAATACCTCTTTTTAATTCAAAATAATGGACTAAATAACACCAAGTCAATAAAGAGTCGTATAGGTTTTTCTTAAGAGACGTTTCTTTCTTTAGTAGATTCATATGTACATACAGAAAATCAGGCACTCTGAGCTGAGCTCGCAGTTTGAAAATAATTACAATGCTTCAATTCTTTAAACATTTACAAAAGAAAAACAAAGGAAAATACTATGCCCTGAAAACAGCATACGAGTTTAAATATGATTCGCTCTACGTTTGGTTTTTCATCGTCAGCCCTCTTCAATTCAATCCAACTCATCTACGACACGTTCGCACAAAATCACGCACACAGTTCAGTTCAGAGAACTTCTCCGTCTGCTCAGCAACTCAAACCTCAGAAACGTCCAATGATTTACATCTTATATCGTCTGAATAAAAAAAACTAAATCAGCATCAACATGCTGCAGGGAGCAGAGAGAGAAGGGCCTGTGGAGGAGGTGTTGTGATCTCCCTGAGGAGACGCGGTGGGAGGAGTCACTGACGGGGACCCGACCGTCATCTGAGGAATAAAGGCAGAGCAGCACGTCCGTCCTCTAGAGGGACACATGTCCACCAGGAGACGTGTGTGTGTGTGTGTGTGTGTGTGTGTGTGTGTGTGTGTGTGTGTGTGTGTGTGTGTGTGTGTGTGTGTGTGTGTGTGTGTGTGTGTGTGTGTGTCAGTAGAAGCAGACAGTGTGCAGAAAAGGCCTGTTGCTCTTCTCCTCAAACTCCTGCAGGAGCTCATCGATTTCATTCTCCATGTCGTCAGTATGTTGGATCTGAAGGAGGAGAGGAGGAGGAGAGGAGAGGAGGGGAGGGGAGAGGAGAGGAGAGGAGAGGAGGGGACAGGAGAGGAGAGGAGAGGAGAGGAGAGGAGAGGAGGGGACAGGAGGGGACAGGAGAGGAGAGGAGAGGAGAGGAGAGGAGAGGAGGGGAGGGGAGGGGAGAGGAGAGGAGAGGAGAGGAGAGGAGAGGAGAGGAGAGGAGAGGAGGGGAGGGGAGGGGAGGGAAGGGGAGACATCAACAACATGTATAAATACATTTCCACCAGGTAACATCTGAGTTTCCCCTTTTAGAAAGATGTTGTAGATTATGTGCATTAAAACGTTGTTAGTAGATGCCCCCCCCCCCCCCCTTAATGTGCTGGGAGACACTCACACACTGACACAGCTCACAGATGAGGAAGGCACCCAGTGTTGCTTCCTCGTGGTTGTCCTGAATGTCTACATTGATGACGTGCACCGGCTGCAGAGTCTCCTGCTCTCTGGAGTTCAGATCTGGAAACACACCGAACACTTTCACAACAGGAACCACGTCGGCAGTGTTGAGTCAGAAATCATACAGGAAGTTACATCATAGGATGTTTCCAAAAGGCTCTGCGTAATGACCTACTTCCTGTTAGTGTGGAGGTGTGATGAGCATCTCACCTTCCAGCACCTGGTCGTAGACCCGCTCCTCACAGGTGATCACCAGGTCAAACTTCTCCTTGCAGTTCTGGAAGCGCTCCGGCTTCGACTTGATGCGCTTGTTGCGGTCCAGCATGTGCAGGATGCCGTTCTGTGTGTATCTGAATGAGCCGGGAGGTCAAGGAACACAGCGGGGAGGGAACCCCAACACGCTAACCACACGTCAGACAGGAAGTCACACAAAACCACCTGTTAACATCTGTCTGGAGTGATGTGGAGTCAGTGACTGCAGCACCCTCTAGTGGTCAGTCAGATAAAAGGTGGATGGAAGAATGAACGTTCATCTTCAGACAGAAACAGAGTTTTAATATTAATGTTATTATCACTGATACAGTTCTTGATTTATGGTTATAAAACCCAGAGTATCCTGCACTGATCTGTTACTTCATCAGCCACCTCAGCAGGCAGATTAAAAATAAATAAAATAAGAGTCTACTGTGTTGCATCATCTCCAATAGTGAACTGTTTCAAAACAAAAATTACTGCAAAGTTACAAAACAAAAAACAGTTTGACAGAAGGCAGTAGATGCACTTCACAGGACAGTTTCATCACAGGTCACTTTAACATGTAAAGAACACGTCTGACTCAACAAGGAAGGAACAAACCGGCAATTCAGCAACAGGAAGTACTTTAAAGCCAATAAAGGCCGTTACAACCTGAATGATTTAAGTCTCCTCAGACATGTGTTCAATAATTAACTCAAAGAAAAACTAAAGCTGCTCGAGGAATAAAACGAGCAGCAGAGCAGTTTAACGTTGGACTGATGGCAGAAGATTATTTAAACTAAATAACTGCTGTTCCTGACTGACAGCTTCAATCTGATGGAATCAGTTTGTCATTAGAATGAAGTGGAGCGTTCATGCAGCGCTGCAGGTTTCACTGTCTTTGTGTAACACGGTCGTTTCTGAACATCCTGCTGAGGAAGAACAGCTGGTTGGAGCGGATTATCTTTAACTTACCTCAAAAACACTCCGATCTTTAAACAACATTAACTAGTCCATTCATGGTTTTATATTATAATTTAATTATTTACATTTAATAGACCCCATTTGTTTTTTAATCTACATATTTAGTGTTATTATTTGTGACATCTGGGCTTCTATACTGATGCAGTTCTCCTTTGTTTTTTATAGGTTTTACAGTCTGTATAATTAAGGCACCAGCAATACGATTGATTACAGCTAAAACAACAACAACAACAACAAATGAGCCACATTAAGTTAAATAACCAAATTTAAAAAAGGAGTTCTGGTGTTAATAAAACTGCTGAAGGATCATTTGGACAAAATGAAAAGTTAAAACACAGAAAAACAGGGAAACCGCATCAGCGGGGAACCACGGTGGGAACAAGACGACCTCTCACTCTTCAGACATATATTAGAGGAGCCTACAGACTTCCATCTGATGGGTGAACCCCCGACCTCCACCCGGCCTCCACCCGTGTCTGACTGCTGCTGTACTGCAGGCTGTTCCTCCACCCAGTGGATTCACAGGTTGAATTACAAAGTGTGTCTGTCAGACATCTTTAAATCTTTGCATGTGATTTACCCGTCGGTGAACTCGCTCCAACAGATCAGTCTGATGAAGTCACCTGTACGTACGTACGTACGTACGTGAGCCATTTCTCTGCCTGCTGCTACAGTGTGTGTGTGTGTGTGTGTGTGTGTGTCTGTGTGAGGAGGGGATACAGTTCCTTGTCCTTGCGGACCAAGTCGTTGTACATCTGTTCATATGTCGTTTTGAAGTCGTACACATTTGGTTTGTCCGGGGCGGGACCGGGTAGCTTCACATGAGTCCCCGTCCCAAAAGAACGCACCTCGAATCCACGTTTACTGCACAGAGGAAAGAACAAGAAACATTATACAACACCTTTACAAAGAAATAACAGAACATCCATGTCAGTAAAGTAACGTATTAAATATAAAGTCTTTAAGCTGTGGTCCTGTTATACGTCACAGTCGGACCATTTCCAGCTCAGCACGACGCTCTGATTTAATTCTTAAACATCCATAAAGTGGGAAACTGTTGGATTTCAGCAGATCTAATGGATGACAGCTCGTCAACTTGGATTAAAGATTATTAAATCAGACTGACTCCTTTTTCTTTCCAATCCAGAGCAGTTATAAAAGAAAATGTCCCCTGAGAGCTGAACAGTTATTAATAGATGAGTCTGAACTGTGCAGACAAACACAGGCTTTGTTTAAAACCAATAAATCAGGACACGGAACTCCTTCCAGTGTTCTGGAGCTGCAGTACCGGAGTTCTCCCTACAGGGGGCGCTCATGTCTACATGTGGGGGAGGGAAGGAAAAAACACCCAACATCACGGGCCCTGGTTCGAGTCCTCTCAGGCCGCTTTTAAAGATAAACCTGTGAGGCCGGTGGAGTCAGACGGTCTTAAACTGAAGCAGGAGGAAGCAGCGGCAGAAGAAGAGCTGCGGTCCCGGAGAGACTCCGAGGCGGGAATCTATTGTTAAACTGCGCTGAGGCCCGACGGACAGGCTGCCTGTCACCGTGTCGACGCGGCTCCTGCGCGGCCCAGAAACCCGCTCCACACCGCGCACACTCATCCCCTCCGTGGGCTCTAGTGTTCGGGTGTCCTCCTCCCGGCGGTTCGTCTTTACCTGAGGATATTGTGCGCTTCCATACTGCGGTTCTGGTTGCTCGAGCACACCACCGCTACACGCAGCGGGTGGCTCGGCATTGCGGCTCTCCGGCTGAAATGAACCGACACAGGCAGTCAGAAAGTAGGAGAGAGGTGGTTACTGTGGTCCCTGTGGGGGAAATAAGCAAGACAAACCCCTGTGTTCAGTTAAACATTAACGCCTTTCCGGTAGAAACACTGTGCGGGACGCCGGTCTTCTTTTTCAAGCAGGAAGTTAAAATGGCGGAGCTCGCTGCGCTGAAGACGGCTTTATCCAATGATGTCATGTGAGGGCGGGGCTTCCTCTGGGCACGCATACAACACAGTGACGTAGGCGTGACGTCACAGACAAATATGCTTTTGCTTCTTTTTTTTTTACTACATTAAAACTACTTATTAAAAGTAGGTAAACACTTAGTATAAACATCTACCGACGCAGGACTGAGACTGCTGCTGGAGCTTCAGAGGTCAGAGATCAGGAGAAAATAGTGAGAACATTTATCACATATTTAATATCTCACTTCTCCCTTCTGTCTTCTAAGGTCTGAAGCGTCCCATATCTCCACCCATCAATAACTTCATGTTTCTGTTTACTTTGTTTATTTATCGCTGGCATTAAATTCATTAACGCTTTTTTTTAAAATTATCATTATTATTAGTATTTCAGATAAGTAATTGATGTTTTGACAAAACATTAAAACTGCAGAAATTTAACAAACTGTTTTTCAATTAATTATCCCAAAAATAAATTTGAAATCTTATTTACTACTGATTTCCCCCCCAAAAAAATAACACTCATTAAAAACATTTTTGTTGTTGTTGTTGTTGTAAATAATATAATTAAATGTTCTAATTTGAGACAGCATTCAGCCACAGATTATAAAGTGTTGTGTTTATAAAGATATTTCTTTTATTCCTGTCTTTTCGTTTCATGCAAATTAACCAGAATGTGAAAGTTGGCATGTGCTCACACACACACACACACACACACACACACACACACACACACACACACACACACTCACTCACACACACACACACACACACACACAGAAGAATAAGGACAGCTGTATAGTATTAAAAATGACCTCACGGTACTTTATTCACTGACAGCAGGACAAACAGGTGTTGAACCAAACATATTAGGAGATTGTACTCCATATCTTCTTGCCCTTCACCAGATGGCACCAACAGCCTGCAGCCTCCAGGTGATGTTCAGTGGTTAACATGTTCTTCACGTTCATCTCCAGGCTGCACGTTGAGCAGAGCTCTGCTGCTTCTGATGAACTCGAAGCCACGTCATCATTTGTATTGCTGTATTAATTCTGACACATTCAATCACAGACAACCTTGAACAGAAACACGTGACAGTGAACTGTCCGGTGGTTCCGGTGGTTCCGGTGGTCTCGGTTCGGTGCTCCTCGCAGAGGTTACAAGGCGGTTATTTGCAGAGCAATAGTAGATTTGTGCTTCAGTTTGGTGGTAACAGGGTGAGCAGGCCGAAGAGCTGTTAGTGACGGCTGAGATTAGATGTCACGTGAGTCAGGTCATGTGTGTAGCAGTGCTTCAGTGGCGGGAGTGCGCGCGGTAGGAGTATGCGTGCTGCGCGGTGGGGCTCATGATGTTCTCGGTGATGTACGCCACCAGCAAACAGATGATGACCAGCATCACACAAATAGCCCCGCCCACCGTTGTCATGGCGATCACAATGTCCTGCATCCCAGACGGCGGTAGCGTGAACTCCACGCAGTCCCGCCGGCCCGCGCTCTTACCGGGGTCGGAGCGGGCCAGGGAGCGCACGCAGAGCCGGTACGGGATGTTCTCGTGCAGCTCGGTGAGCAGGAAGTCCCTGCAGCCCGGTCCAAGATGGACTCCAGCGCACTCGAACTGCGTGTAGCTGCCGTTCCACCAGCAGCTCAGCTCGTAGCCTCCACGTCGGTGGCGGCGGCCGCTGAACACAGGGTTGGACCGGAGGGTCGGATGAGTCCCAGGACCCCCGGTGCTGGTCGGACCCTCGGTGTTCGGGTCCGGGTCGGTCCCGGTGGGGTCTCCCTGATGGCTCCACTGTAGCAGGACGCTGCCGTTGGTGAGCATGTTCGCCAGCAGGCTCCCCGCCGACACCACCGTCCTGCAGGCCGCCTTCTGACACCGGAACCCGGACACAGAGTGTCGGAAGCACAGCTGCCCCCCGATGCCCCCCTCCATCACCCGGTAGGCACACAGCGGCGGCCCCCCCTCCAGTGGGCTCCTGCTGGACCTCTCCGGTATCACAGCGGGGTGACGTCCTCGGCCCGGTTCCTGTTCCGGTGCTGATGCCCCACTTTCATGGCTGCAGCTGATGTTCCTCGCGCTCCTCCGGCCTCTCACGTCTGATGGGAATGATGATGAAGATGAAGATGTTGATGATGATGAAGATGTTGTTGATGATGATGATGATGATGAAGAGGAGGAGGAGGATGCTGGTCTGCTGAGATGAGAGCCAGCTGTCTGCTGTAACGTGCAGAGCAGGAGTGCCGATAAGGCGAGCAGCGATGGTCCCGGTTGGTTCTTCATCTCACTTCCTGTCGAAGAAAACGTTTATTTATCGTCCCGGTGGATCCGCTGGTCGGTGGTGCAGACCGGGCCGATGTCTGCCATAAGATCACTTCTGCTTCAGCGCACACGACGACGTCCGTGAGAACCGGGAGAGCGCGTCCACGGGCGGGAGGAGCGGGAACACATCTGCGGCAGAAATCACCGTGAATCACGCGGCCGTCCGGTCAGCGGAGATCCGACGGTGACCTTGTAGAGGATGAACATGCAGGATGAAGCTCCTCCGGTGGTGACGGTCCTCCGGTGGTGACGGTCCTCCGGTGGTGACGGTCCTCCGGTGGTGACGGTCCTCCGGTGCCGCAGCGATCAGAGCTCTTCCTTATGTCGGGGGGAGCAGACGAGCTGCGGTCGTGCCATCAGATCTCTTCTTCCTGTCTGGCTTGACGTAAAGGCTTTGATGCCCGCTGTGTGAGAGTGCACGTGGGGGGGCGCGCGCCGCGCAGTGCTTGGGAGCGTGCACAAAATATTTGTAGTCATCAGCGGTCGGTTTGTGAGTCATCTTCCCACACAGAGTCCCGAGAACACGCTGGATGGACCGAACCGAATCCACCGGCTCTCACCTCCGTCCACCGGCTCTCCACCGGCCCTCACCTCCGTCCACCGGCTCTCCACCGGCCCTCACCTCCGTCCACCGGCTCTCCACCTCCGTCCACCTCTCTCCACCGGCCCTCACCTCCGTCCACCGGCTCTCCACCGGCCCTCACCTCCGTCCACCGGCCCTCACCTCCGTCCACCGGCCCTCACCTCCGTCCACCGGCCCTCACCTCCGTCCACCGGCTCTCACCTCCGTCCACCGGCCCTCACCTGTTCACCTCCATCCAGACTTAAAGTTGTCCTTTAAGCAGTAAACTCTGAAGTCTTCATCACCTCCAGGTTATTTATTAAAGGAGTATTATGTCTCACAATAAACTGCCTTTACTTTATTTTATTTGTTTTGAATAAATCCCCGTCATCATCCAAGAACTTTTACTTTCCTACTCAGTGTAGTAGCAGACTGATGGCTCATTCATGTGAGCCCTTACATCGTAGTACTTTAAGGCATCCCATAATGAGAGTTTGACGTTCCTCCAGGAATCAGCTGTTACTGACTTCTTAAAACAGTATTTCTGTGAAATCGCAACTCTTGTCTCCTCAAAAGCATAAATTATGATGATCAGTATCACTGATGTGTTTTAATCAGTTGTAGAGACAGATTCCTCCACTGACTGATTTCTGAGATAAAATATCTCTCAATATAACAACAATGACAAGTTAGTTTTTATGAAAGCACAGATCATTTAATAGTTTCAACAGAGACACGTACAACATTAATATCTTGTAATCACAGACAGCGTCTGGCTTCCATGTTAAGTACACTTTTACACTGTATACATTATATATTAAAATGATCAGGCGTCAGTGTTTCCATGTGGTCCACCTGCAGACGTAAACCTTTCCAACGACGACTTCAGACCGGAGTTCCGTCCTTCGGAGGAGAGGATCCCGTTTTACTGTCAGTGGAGGCAGCAGCTTCCTCTAAACTCTCTGCTGTCGTCATGGTTTCTGCTTTAGCAGCATCTTCACAGTTCTGTTCAGCTGGGACGGCCCTCTCCCCCTCTGCTGATTGGTCGATGTCTGAAGGAGGCGGCGCACTTTCGCCTTCTGGTTTCGTGTTTGACTCGAGGAGCGGAGCGACGACCTGCTGAGCCTGAGGCGCCTCGCCGAGGGGCAGATTGAAGCCCATCTTCCCGGCGCCGCCCGCCCCCCCGGCCACTGGAGGCGCGAGGCTCCTGGCCGGAGCCGCCTCCTCTCCGTGCAGCCAGTCCATCTTCTGAAGGTGCTGCCTGACGGCGTCGTCCACCCGAGCGTCAATCATAGCCTCGGTCAGGACGCCGTCTTCAGAGGAATACGCTGCCGCCTGGAAGACAACGTACGACACCACGTTTCCTTTACATCAGCTATCAGAGATAAAACCTGAGAGTTCAGATTAACTCTGCAGGTTTGGATCCACAGTGATGACAGGAAACATACCTGCCAGGCCACACCCAGCTTGGAGATCTCTCTTCCTGACATGCCGTCTGCCCGCTTCGCGATCTCAGAGCACTTTTTACTGTAGTCGAACTGAGCCAGCTTCATCCTCCTTCACACAAAACACACACGAGAGTGGGGAAATGTTATGTAACCATCAGTGATGTCACCAACCATCAGTGATGTCACCAACCATCAGTGATGTCACCAACCATCAGTGATGTCATCAACCATCAGTGAGGTCATCGTTGGTTTGTGAACGTTATGAATCCTCCAGTTCAGATTCTGTCCGTCACCATCTTACTAGTTCGGAGCGGTTTGGAGCAGGAAGTGACCATATTTGGACGAGCTGGGGGAGGAGCCAGCGGTGGATCTGACCGATCTGATTGGAAACCTGACGATACTACGTCCCGCCCACCGATAGTTGTAACCTGACTGCACCACAGGCCTGTCAATCAAACAGACACGCCCCCAAAACCAGGTCTTCTTGAATCTTCTTTTCTAATGAATGAGGGATTATTTTCAGATGGACCTCCAGAAAACTAAGAAGAAGGAGTGACTTTAGCTAACAACACCGAGATAACTGCTGGACACATTTTATTCACTTTGGATTTGATGAGAGAAGTTGAATGGGAGTCTATGGAGCCGGAGGCTTTTTGGAGCCGACCTCTAGTGGCACTCGCTGGTATTGCAGTTGAAGACACTTCTGGATCAGAACCATTTTACAGACCTGGAGCTACGAACTCTTTGATAAACAGTCTGAGGTCTGAATGTAATTTCTGTCTGACTTTATTCCACTTCTGGAGCGGTCTTCACTGTGTCCTCCTCTTTGTGATTTATTATTCTGATCCCTGCATTCATGTTAAACTGATCAGACCTAGTGAACTGTCCCACAATCCATGTGTCAGTGTGCAGTTTGTGTGTAGTGGTGTTGTAATGGGACTCACTGCCGCCCTCCAGTGGCCGGCTCCAGCACGTATCTGTCGAAGTAGAGTCGCACTAGCCTCTCCCTCTCCTCTGGACCCGGAAGAGCAAAGTTGACGATCTCATCGATGCGGTCGTTTATGGCCCAGTCGAACTGCTCCGGCTGGTTGCTGGCCAGTACCAACATGAACCTGCGGGGGGGGGGGGGGGGGGGAGACGTCAGCAGGGGAGGATGTTAAAATGATTGTGGTGTATGAAGCAGTTAGAGGATTGTGTACTTGTTGCTCTGCTCTCCGGTGCGGTACAGGAATGCGTTGAGAGTTGCTCTGAGATCTTCACTGATCTTCTCCTGCAGAAACAACAGAGCAGTGATGAGGTGCTGCTGGTGATGTCAGACACTGAAGGCAGGAAGCTTCACACATGCAGACTTACAGTGGACCTCTTACGGAGGAACGCGTCGGCCTCATCCACGAAGAGCAGCAGTCTGGAGCGGGACACATGACACACATCACCTGTTACATCTGCACATTATCTTCATCCATAGTTATTATTATATTTATTATTATCTTCATCCATAGTTATTATTATCTCCGTCCATATTTAATATAAAGGCTGAAGCAGTGTGAGTGTGCTCATGTTTCAGGTTGTGTACCCGCGTCGGCTCGTGCTGGCCCAGTCAAACACTTTGTGCATGGCGGTCACTCCGTCGCGGCCCATCGGTGCGACGTCACCACCGGTCATGATGGCGTAGTCCATCCCAGAATGCATTGCCAGCTTCTACTCAACACAAACAGAAACCCACCAGTCAGTCAGTGTTGTATTTACCTGACCAATCACAGCGCTCGGCCTCCGCCTACCTTGGCGAACAGAGTCTTTCCCGTCCCCGGAGGACCGTACATCAGGATGTTCCTGTAGAGGCCGTTGTTCTGCCTCGTGTTCCTTGTTGCTATGGCGACGTCACGCACTCGCTCCTCCAGGGAGGGCTGAGATGAAGGAAAGCAGCTCGTCAGGTGTCACAGTGTCAAACATCCTTGAATGTGTTTGGACTGTCGGTCCACTTACGCTGAGCACGACTCCCTCCAGGGCGTCCTGAGGTTTGCTCTTCAGACGTTTGGCCGTCTAAACGGTTCAGGACGGAAAGAAAAGTTTTAATAATCAGGTCATGACCTTGACGTCGAAACACGTGCACGAGGATTTCTCATCACCCACCTTCACCGGATGCTTGATGGCCTCGGCCACGGTGAAGCGGGACGTCTCCCGCACCAGAGACGGCTTGCCGAGCCGGGCCTCGATGTACCGGCCCGCCACCGCCGTCGCGTTTCGGGCTGAGTAGACTCCCACGGCTAACAGGGTCAGACCTGCCACCTAGTGATGGGAGGGAGCAGTTACACAACCATCAAACGTCCTTTCCTTTATATTTGTTATTCTTATGATTGTATTCTTCAATTTGTTTAAAAAAAAAAAAGCGGCTAATAAAGGTTAGCGTCGTAGATGTCTTCATAGGAGTGTAACAGAAGAATGATTAACTTGTTTTACCATCTGGATGTGTTGATCTGTACATTTATACATACATGTATCTGTCTTCACTAAGACTCTGTGACACGTTCAGCTCCTGTAATACATGTCCAGTGTGTTCCCTCAGTAAAGTGCAGATGGGGGCGGAGCCTCTCACCGTGGCGGTGACTTTGTCCCAGTCGGACGTGAAGGCTCTGAATCCTTCTCCAAACACGGCGCCGGCCGTCCTGAGAACAAACACACGCTAACGGTCAGACGGCCTGAAGGTGGAGGAACCAGTTAAACGTGACGGAGATCCTCTCTGTGATGGTGTTTAAAACATCATCCCCACGTCTCTCCGTCACCGTGACGACCACCGGACGGCGGGACATCTTACTTGATGGACTCGAGGACGGTCTGTCGGTGCTCCGCGGCCTTCAGACGGATCTGCTCCCGGATGATGTCGGCGTTCTCCCTCTCCACGCGGGCTCGAGCTTTGGTCTCCGCCTCGATGCGCAGAAGCTCGTTCTTGTGTCTCAGCTCCATCTCGTGCTCTATCGTTGCTATAGAAACCACAACACACACATCAACCTGCGCTCCCAACACGCAATAAAGCTTCAGAGATTTCGCCGCGGGCGGATCTGCGGGGAGGTCGGTACCTTTCCTCATGGCCTCCTGCTTCTGCACCGACTCCTCCTGCTTGCGGAGGTTCTCCTCGTTCAGCGCTTGCTGCGGAAAAAGAAAAACATCCATTCGATGCTGCGTCACTCTGAATCTTTTCATACGAAGCTCGGAGGAGAAAAGCTCACCTGCTGCCTCAGCTGGTCCTCGTACCGCTGGCGGGCCAGCTTGTCCTGGTACTGAGCTCTCTGTGACGGGACAGGAAACAACAGCACAACTGAAGCGGCCTGATTTCAGCTGCAGAATAACCGCAGAAGAGTTCCTCACCGCCTGGTGCTGCTTGGTCTCCTCGTTCAGAGTCTTCCTCCTCTCCTCCGCCTGCACGCGGATCTGATCGCCTTTCAGCTGCTCCACCGCAGCTTCGTACTCCTGATGGAGGCACACGGGGACGGAGGGTCACCACGGGGACGGAGGGTCACCACGGGGACGGAGGGTCACCACGGAGACGGAGAGAAGAACCACTGACGACTGAGTTTTAAACTTTAAACATGTATGAATTCTCTAATTATGGATCTGCAGTTTGAACCTGCTCCACTTTATAAACACCTCGTCGTCCTTTTACATTTCAACATGTTTCTATCAGTTGTAACGTCTCTACCTTCATCTTACTCTGGTGCTCCATATGAATGCTCTGCTCCTGCATCCGGGCCAAGTCCAGAGCTTCTTTGGCATGTCCTACACACACACACACACACACACACACACACACACACACACACACACACAAAGTCACATCTGTTAATTCTGTTACATGTGTGTGTGTGTGTGTGCGTGTGTCTGTCTGTGTGTCTGTCTGTGTGTGTGTGTGTGCGTGTGTCTGTCTGTGTGTGTGTGTGTGTGTGTGTGCGTGTGTCTGTCTGTCTGTGTGTGTGTGTGTGTGTGTGCGTGTGTCTGTCTGTCTGTGTGTGTGTGTGTGTGTGTGTGTGTGTGTGTGTGTGTGTGTGTGTGTGTGTGTGTGTGTGTGTGCGTGTGTCTGTCTGTCTGTGTGTGTGTGTGTGTGTGTGTGTGTGTGTGTGTCCTCAGTATCTGAGCTGTATCCCTCCTGACTGGACCTGAACCCCCCCTCCCCCCTCCCTCCCCTTCAGGAGAACCAGACGGGTCCAGGACTCTGACCCATCCGGACCCTCTAAGAACAGTATTGTTAGTCAGATCCTCCTCCGGTGACCCACCGGAACCACCGGACACTTACGGGACTTGTCGAGCTCCTTGGCGGCCTGAGCAGCCCTCTCCAGCCCGGTGGGATCGAAGTTGCTCCATTTGTCCTTGGGTTTATCTCCTCCGCTACCGGAGCCTCCGGCGGGCGGCGGCGGCGGCGGCACCGGCAGACCGGGAGGCGCCTCGGGCTGCCCCTTGTTCAGGCCGAACAGCCACGACATGGTACCGGGACCGGATAGAGCTCAGTTCAGCCGGTTCTGTGAGGAGCAGAGGCTGGAAGCTGCTACAGATCTATCACTGTACTTCCTCACACGCGTGTCACGCCGCAAGCTTCTGCGCATGTGCAGCTTACAGCGCTGGTTCCGGCTGAATGACAGCAACAACGATTGGCTGAGGACGAGTGCTTCTACCTGTGATTGGTTGTCCTTACGGCAGCTTTCAGTAGAGGTCATTCACGTAGCCCCGCCCCTACAAAGGACGGCAACCGCAGAGGGTCAAATCAGATATAACTCAGGAAAGGACACGAATTAAGGTTCTTCTGTTGCATCAGGCTGGTTTTGAAGGTGAGATCACCGACATGCTGTTAAAAGACCTTTACCTCCAGTTTGATCTGAGCAGGAGGCACATAATAAAAACTCTACATCCTGTCACCTGTCCACTAATGTCCTCTACTGTCCTGTTATCCTTCACTGTCCTCCCCAGTGTTCTAATGTCCTCTGTTGTCCTCCACTGTCCTCTACTGTCCTCCTCTCGTCTGGAAGAACCAGCAGTACCTGATAATAAAACCATCTTCTAAAGACAGGACGACAGCAGATTTATCAAAATGTTTAATGAACTCAACATTTACAGGAAAATGTGACGTGATAAAATATTTATATTTACACAAGAGACAAAAAACAAAATCCATCAAATCATAACTTAAGGTTGAATATGAAACTCAGGGTTGCAGAACCTGATAAACATCCTCCTAGGGGGGTTCTGCAGCAGGGTTCTGCTGGGGGGTTCGATGGAGATTCTGTAGGGGGGGTTCTGTGGGGAGGTTCTGTATGGGGGGGTTCTGTGGGGAGGTTCTGTAGGGGGATTCTGTATGGGGGGGTTCTGTGGGAAGGTTCTGTAGGGGGGTTCTGTATGGGGGGTTCTGTGGGAAGGTTCTGTAGGGGGGTTCTGTGAGGAGGTTCTGCAGGGGGATTCTGTGGGAAGGTTCTGTAGGGGGTGTTCTGTGGGGAGGTTCTGTATGGGGGGGTTCTGTGGGGAGGTTCTGTAGGGGGGATTCTGTATGGGGGGGTTCTGTGGGAAGGTTCTGTAGGGGGGTTCTGTGGGGAGGTTCTGTAGGGGGGTTCTGTATGGGGGGTTCTGTGGGAAGGTTCTGTAGGGGGGTTCTGTGGGGAGGTTCTGTAGGGGGAGTTCTGTATGGGGGGGTTCTGTGGGGATGTTCTGTAGGGGGGGTTCTGTGGGGAGGTTCTGTATGGGGGGGTTCTGTGGGGAGGTTCTGTGGGGAGGTTCTGTATGGGGGGGTTCTGTGGGGTTCTGTAGGGGGGTTCCGTGGGGGGGTTCTGTAGGGGAACACTGCAGCAGGTTTGTGGACACGTTTAATGTCTGCCGTCTTGGTTTAGAGAGCAGTAATATTTACAGGATTCATTCGTGTCCTTGAACGTCTCTTCTGAGGAGAAACATCCTGAAAGGCACCAAAACAGAAATCCTTCTGGTGTCGTGTTTTATTTACTGGAGAGACTTTGTTCTGATGGAAACATTAATAATCGGTCTCAGCTGAGACTCGACAACATGACGGTCTGTCCACAGGATGGAGATGCAGGTCCAGCTCGGCCTCACAGAACCGACAGCCAGAACAACTCCTCCCTCGTTATTACTTAAGGTCCGACAGAGATTTATAAAGCTTAAAAAACAAACTCGATAAATAAACTGATCACGGATGACGATACGAAACAACCACAGAAGAAGAGGAGGTGTGTTTGTTGGGCCGTCGGTGGTTAATCCGTCCTTCAGTGGAGCAGGACGACCCGGGAGAAGACGCCCGGAGGCTCTTGGCCGTCGCCCAGCGCGGCGCCGAGCCCTTCCTGCCGCCGAGCCTCGGCCAGCGCCGCCAGCGAGAGGAAGGAGCGCGGCTCGGTGACGGCGAGGTCGCTGAGGACGTGGCGGTTGAGCTGAACGCTGCTCTGTAGGAGGAAAGGAAAAAGAGGACAAGTGAAGCGACAGCGGTGAAGAACACGGCGAGAGGAGCGGCGCTGGACCGACCCGGCCTACCTTGGTGAGGTTGTGCATCAGGGCCGGGTACTTCATGCCGTGCTCCCGTGTTGCAGCGGCGATGCGTGTGATCCACAGCTGAGGACACAGAAACACAAAACAGACCATCATACATGTGCAGGAAGTGTAACATGTTAACAACAGGAGGAACCAGAGGAGATGGAAACATCTGTTCAATTATAAATCCATGTTTTCATCTCATGATCCTGGAACTCATCTGATTCATCTTTGAATCCTTTGGTCGTCATGACGACTTTAACATCTGGACCAGATGATAACACAGCAGGGAGGAAACCACTAGGGCCTATTTCATCAAACAAGACATACAAATAACTCTTAAATCTTAAATAATATATATATATATATATATATATATATATATATATATATATATATATATATATATCCCGCAGACAGGTTTTCAATAATAATAATAATAATAATAATAACATATGAATCCAGGATCCCTTTAATAGAAGTATTATTACAGTGACTGCGGCCTTCACTGCTTCCTATAAGAAGTCTCCAGAGGCCGATCAGAACCCGGTTCTGATTATAATTTGGGTTTTACAGCAATAAGAAGTTTATATTTCCAGACAAAGGCTAGCTGTCAGATTCCTGTCTGTCTGCCATAAATGTCTCCGACCCCGGAAGTGTTCCGGTCTCACCGTCCTCATGTTGCGTTTCTTCAGTTTGCGGCCTTTGGTCGCGTAGACGAAGGCTCTGCGCACCGCGCGCACCGCCAGGCTGTAGCAGCGGTTCTTCCTGCCGCGGAAGTGCTGCCGGAGGAGTTCAACACAAACTTAGCCCTCAAATCAATTCATTAAAAACAAGATTTAAATCTGAGGTAGAAAACCGTCATTTAAGAAGCATGAATACAGAAACAACTGATGATGATGAGATCCTGCATCACTGAACAGATTTATTCTCCTTTGAATGTGCGCGACTAGGATTCATTTTAAAAAGGACAAGCACATTGAATTTCTTGTGAAAAACATAATAATCATAACCAAAAACATTATATACATAAATGTGTATTTGCTAAATCCTCTTAAACATGAACTCTCACAAGCTTAAACAAACCCTGAATATGATTTAATTTAACTATTGTTCTCCTCCTGAGCTGCAGTTTATTTTACTTTGGTTTGGTTTATATTGGCATCCATTTGTGAAATATCTATCTATATGTATATAGATAGATATCTATATATAAATAGATATCTATATATAGATTATATATATATCTATATATACATAGATATCTATAACTATATATATATATATATCTATAACTATATAGATATACAGTGGGTACGGAAAGTATTCAGACCCCTTTAAATTTTTCACTCTTTGTTTCATTGCAGCCATTTGCTAAAATCAAAAAAGTTCATTTTATTTCTCATTAATGTACACTCAGCACCCCATCTTGGCAGAAAAAAAACAATTGTAGAAATTTGTGCAAATTTATTAAAAAAGAAAAACTGAAATATCACATGGTCATAAGTATTCAGACCCTTTGCTGTGACACTCATATTTAACTCACATGCTGTCCATTTCTTCTGATCCTCCTTGAGATGGTTCTACTCCTTCATTGGAGTCCAGCTGTGTTTAATTAAACTGATTGGACTTGATTAGGAAAGGCACACACCTGTCTATATAAGACCTTACAGCTCACAGTGCATGTCAGAGCAAATGAGAATCATGAGGTCGAAGGAACTGTCCAAGGAGCTCAGAGACAGAGTTGTGGCAAGGCACAGATCTGGCCAAGGTTACAAAATAATTTCTGCAGCACTCAAGGTTCCTAAGAGCACAGTGGCCTCCATAATCCTTAAATGGAAGAAGTTTGGGACGACCAGAACTCTTCCTAGACCTGGCCGTCCAGCCAAACTGAGCAATCGTGGGAGAAGAGCCTTGGTGAGAGAGGTAAAGAAGAACCCAAAGATCACTGTGGCTGAGCTCCAGAGATGCAGTAGGGAGATGGGAGAAAGTTCCACAAAGTCAACTATCGCTGCAGCCCTCCACCAGTCGGGGCTTTATGGCAGAGTGGCCCGACGGAAGCCTCTCCTCAGTGCAAGACATATGAAAGCCCGCATAGAGTTTGACAAAAAACACATGAAGGACTCCCAGACTATGAGAAATAAGATTCTCTGGTCTGATGAGACCAAGATTGAACTTTTTGGCGTTAATTCTAAGCGGTATGTGTGGAGAAAACCAGGCACTGCTCATCACCTGCCCAATACAATCCCAACAGTGAAACATGGTGGTGGCAGCATCATGCTATGGGGGTGTTTTTCAGCTGCAGGGACAGGACGACCGGTTGCAATTGAAGGAAAGATGAACGCGGCCAAGTACAGAGATATCCTGGAAGAAAACCTCTTCCAGAGTGCTCTGGACCTCAGACTGGGCCGAAGGTTCACCTTCCAACAAGACAATGACCCAAAGCACACAGCTAAAATAACAAAGGAGTGGCTTCGGAACAACTCTGTGACCATCCTTGACTGGCCCAGCCAGAGCCCTGACCTAAACCCAATGGAGCATCTCTGGAGAGACCTGAAAATGGCTGTCCACCAACGTTCACCATCCAACCTGACGGAACTGGAGAGGATCTGCAAGGAAGAATGGCAGAGGATCCCCAAATCCAGGTGTGAAAAGCTTGTTGCATCATTCCCAAGAAGACTCATGGCTGTACGAGCTCAAAAGGGTGCTTCTACTCAATACTGAGCAAAGGGTCTGAATACTTATGACCATGTGATATTTCAGTTTTTCTTTTTTTAATAAATTTGCACAAATTTCTACATTTCTGTTTTTTTCTGTCAACATGGGGTGCTGAGTGTACATTAATGAGAAATAAAATGAACTTTTTTGATTTTAGCAAATGGCTGCAACGAAACAAAGAGTGAAACATTTAAAGGGGTCTGAATACTTTCCGTACCCACTGTATATATCTATATATAGATGTATAGATATATATGTATAGATATCTATATATAGTATTTTAAGGCAGCTGATACTCGACTGACGTGTAGAGAAGAGACTGCTAATTAAGTAACTGCATGCACGGCTGTCTTGATGCGTGTCGTTAAAGATGACGTAACACTTGACCGTGCAAACACGTCATCACCCGCCTGGAGATTGTTCTGGATGTTCTACAATCAAGGGTGTCAAACATACGGCCCGAGGGCCGGATCCGGCCAGCCAGGGGTCCAGCTCGACCCGCCGGATGACTTTGCCAAGTGTGAAAATTACAGAAAGACATAAATTGCATTTCTCTGAGAATATGGAGGTTTATGAGTACAAACGTTTTGTAATTGTTTTAATCGATCCAGTAATTGCTTCAAAAACAGCGTAAATGTGACGTCTGCTCCGGAGGCAGCAGCTGCTGTGAGGGAGTCTGCAGAGGAGATCCAGGCTGATAAACAGTGGGCTGATTCTGAGTTTTTGGTCTTTATGTTTCTAGTTTATTGTAGAAAGACATTAAAATAGGATTTATCATCCAAAAACCTTCAATGATTTAAACAAAGAGAAATATTGTCGTTATGTCTGCGTTACTATGCTGTGATCCTACTGGTCGGGCCGGATGTGGCCCCTGAACTAAAGGGAGTTTGACGCCCTGGTCTCCATAAAGCTGTTTGTTCAGTGCAGTCGGAGGACAGCAGGAGGACGGAGGACAGCAGGAGGAGCTGGACTCCTCCAACCACCATCACACTCACGTTAAATTCCTGTCGGCACATTGAACTAAAACACGAGATCAGACACGTGAAGCTCCACTGATCCAGGAAGTAGTCGCAGCCTCACCCGTGCATGCTTCAGAACTTCTTGGACCTTCCAGTACCGGTCCGGTCCGCGGCTCCTGATCCAACAAGACAACGTCAGAAACACCATGTTTGTCCTTCCAACAGTCGCACTCCGCTCTGAAGACCCGGGAATGAGGTGACCTCCGCGGGCTGCAGCTGCACAAACACCCGCTGCTCCGGAAGTCCAGACCGGGTGCGCTCGTTTTAAAACCCGGGGAAACAGAACTGGGGAAGCCGCGAAGGAGCTCGTGACGTGATCTAAATAAAATAATCAATTCACGAACAAAGAAGTCTGCGTTTAAACTAAAACTAAAACTAGCAGAAAGACAAAGAAGACAGAGTAAACATCTCTTAAATATCCACTCCGTTTGTGTGAGTGGTTTTTAACCGGGATATGATGGTCAGCAAAACAAGCGCCGTAGTCGAGCTGTGACGCCGCCGCGGTGGATGCTGGGTAGCCGGAGGTGGAGGTCAGAGGAGAGAAACTTCAAAATGTCTGCCGCTGGTCTCGCGTCCTTGAGCCGCTCCGGTGTTGTGGCTCTCCGCTCCCCCGCCGGCCTGCTGGTATGTTGACAGCCGTTAGAAGAAGTTCTCAGTCCCGTTGCAGTCGAGTCTCGGGGTTCCGTCTCTGCTCTGGAGCCCCGGGACCGGAGGTTACGGTTACAGACGGCAGACCGGATGACGTCGGCAGCTTCCGGTTAGCCGGCCGTCTCTGCTAGCTTCAACAGGTTCAACGGTTGAGTTGTTTTAACTTGAAATATAAATATAAATATTTAATATAATATAAATATTAAATATAATATAGATATAAATATTAAGTATAAATATTTAATATAAATATAGATATAAATATGAAATATAAATATTTACTATAAATAGTTATATTAGATATTTACTATAAGTATTTATATTAAATATTTAATATAAATATTTACTATAAATATGAAAGTCTCCGTCTACAACCATCGCGACAGGAAACGAGTTAGAAACACTTGTAAACAAAGTCCAGCTGATCAGACAGTTAAATTATGAATTTGATCAATAATCTTGATTAATATTCTTCATGAAATGTGGACGTCAAACACTCAAATATGTAATTTAATAATCTTATTTAAGAGTTTATTGTTCAGCGAACTTCACGAGGACGTTATTATTATTATTTATAAAAAACTTTACATAATAAACACAAACAACTATTTCCAGTTTCTATTTCTACATGTTGGTAAATAGTTTTAATGTTCTCATGATGTCGGAACGATTAAAACCTGTTAACGTCAACTTCTCCGTCCGGTCTGCTCCTTCGGGTCAGGCGGTGCTGTCTGCTCCTTCGGGTCAGGCGGTCCGGTTCGCCCAGACTGCAGCAGCTCCGGCCGCTCAGCCCAGAGTGAAGCAGTTCCAGGTGTACCGATGGGACCCGGACCGGGAGGGGGACAAACCCCGCATGCAGACCTACGAGATCGACCTCAACACGTAGGTGGCATCTCCTCCTCCTGCTCCTCCTACTCCTCCTGCTGCTGATGCTGCTCCTCCACCTCACTCTCCTCCTGCTGCTGCTCCTCCTCCTCCACCTCCTCCTCCTCCTGCTGCTCCTCCTCCACCTCCTCCTGCTGCTGATGCTGCTCCACCTCCTCCTCCTGCTGCTGCTGCTCCTCCTCCTCTTCCTGCTGCTGATGCTGCTCCTCCACCTCCTCCTGCTGCTGCTCCTCCTCCACCTCCTCCTCCTCCTGCTGCTCCTCCTCCACCTCCTGCTGCTGCTGCTCCTCCTCTTCCTCCACCACCTCCTCCTCCTGCTGCTCCTCCTCCACCTTCTCCTCCTGCTGCTGCTCCTCCTCCACCTCCTCCTTCTCCTGCTGCTGCTCCTCCTCCTCTTCCTCCACCACCTCCTCCTCCTCCTCCTCCTGCTCCTCCTGCTCCTCCTCCACCTCCTCCTTCTCCTGCTGCTGCTGCTGCTCCTCCTCCTCCTCTTCCTCCACCACCTCCTCCTCCTGCTGCTCCTCCTCCTCCTCTTCCTCCACCACCTCCTCCTCCTGCTGCTCCTCCTGCTGCTGCTCCTCCACCTCCTCCTCCACCTCCATCTGTTCTCTGATCCTCTCAGAGACTCTCAGCTTACTTCAAAACAACAGTCCAAAATGTTCTCCCCTCTAACTCCTCAGGGGACGTATTCCCTTCACGTTGAAACCTCCTTCCTCCTTCCTCCTCTGACTGCTGCTGTTTCTTGTAGTTGTGGTCCGATGGTCCTCGACGCGCTCATCAAGATCAAGAACGAGATGGACTCCACGCTGACGTTCCGCCGCTCCTGCAGAGAAGGTCGGTAACACGGCGGCTTCAGATCGACCCGAGCGGGAAACGGTGAAATATGAAATATTAGTGAATTAAATTATAAATAATGAACGTTGAGAACGAACCGACAGAAGTTTGTTGGTGAATCAGGTATTTGTGGATCTTGTGAATCAGGTATTTGTGGATCTTGTGAATCAGGTATTTGTGGATCTTGTGAATCAGGTATTTGTGGATCTTGTGAATCAGGTATTTGTGGATCTTGTGCGATGAACATCAACGGAGGAAACACGCTCGCCTGCCTGAACAAGATCGACACCAACCTCAACAAGCCGAGCAAGATCTACCCACTACCCCACATGTATGTAGTGAAGGACCTGGTCCCTGTAAGTACACACAGAGACACAGAGACACACACAGAGACACAGAGACACACACAGAGACACACACATACACAGACACACACACACACACACACACACACACACACACAGAGACACACACACACACACACACACACACACACACACACACACACACACACATACACACACACACACACACACACACACACACAGAGACACACACACACACAGAAACACACATACACACACACACACACACACACACACACACACACACACACACACACACACACACACACACACACACACACACATACACACACACACACACACACACACAGACACACACACACACACACACACACACACACACACACACACACACACACACATACACACACACACACACACACACACACACACACACACACACACACAGACACACACACACACACACACACACACACACACACACACACACACAGACACACACACACACACACACACACACACACACACACACACACACACACACACACACACACACACACACACACACACACACACACACACACACACACACACACACACACACACACACACACACACACACACACACACACACACACACACACACACACACACACACACACACACACACACACACACACACACACAGAGACACA
Organism: Brachyistius frenatus; assembly: GCF_029030835.1. Lineage (NCBI taxonomy): Eukaryota > Metazoa > Chordata > Actinopteri > Embiotocidae > Brachyistius > Brachyistius frenatus. The sequence goes on from NW_027211094.1 coordinate 47,694, forward strand.
CACACACACACACACACACACACACACACACACACACACACACACACACACACACACACACACACACACACACACACACACACACACACACACACACACACACACACACACACACACACACACACACACACACACACACACACACACACACACACACACACACACACACACACAGAGACACACACACACACACACACACACACACACACAGACACACACACACACACACACACACACACACACACACACACACAGACACACACACACACACACACACACACACACACACACACACACACACACACACACACACACACACACACACACACACACACACACACACACACACACACACACACACACACACACACACACACACACACACACACAGAGACACACACACACACACACACACACACACACACACACACACACACACACACACACACACACACACACACACACACACACACACACACACACACACACACACACACACACACACACACACACACACACACACACACACACACACACACACACACACACACACACACACACACACACACACACACACACACACACACACACACACACACACACACACACACACACACACACACACACACACACACACACACACACACACACACACACACACACACACACACACACACACACACACACACACACACACACACACACACACACACACACACACACACACACACACACACACACACACACACACACACACACACACACACACACACACACACACACACACACACACACACACACACACACACACACACACACACACACACACACACACACACACACACACACACACACACACACACACACACACACACACACACACACACACACACACACACACACACACACACACACACACACACACACACACACACACACACACACACACACACACACACACACACACACACACACACACACACACACACACACACACACACACACACACACACACACACACACACACACACACACACACACACACACACACACACACACACACACACACACACACACACACACACACACACACACACACACACACACACACACACACACACACACACACACACACACACACACACACACACACACACACACACACACACACACACACACACACACACACACACACACACACACACACACACACACACACACACACACACACACACACACACACACACACACACACACACACACACACACACACACACACACACACACACACACACACACACACACACACACACACACACACACACACACACACACACACACACACACACACACACACACACACACACACACACACACACACACACACACACACACACACACACACACACACACACACACACACACACACACACACACACACACACACACACACACACACACACACACACACACACACACACACACACACACACACACACACACACACACACACACACACACACACACACACACACACACACACACACACACACACACACACACACACACACACACACACACACACACACACACACACACACACACACACACACACACACACACACACACACACACACACACACACACACACACACACACACACACACACACACACACACACACACACACACACACACACACACACACACACACACACACACACACACACACACACACACACACACACACACACACACACACACACACACACACACACACACACACACACACACACACACACACACACACACACACACACACACACACACACACACACACACACACACACACACACACACACACACACACACACACACACACACACACACACACACACACACACACACACACACACACACACACACACACACACACACACACACACACACACACACACACACACACACACACACACACACACACACACACACACACACACACACACACACACACACACACACACACACACACACACACACACACACACACACACACACACACACACACACACACACACACACACACACACACACACACACACACACACACACACACACACACACACACACACACACACACACACACACACACACACACACACACACACACACACACACACACACACACACACACACACACACACACACACACACACACACACACACACACACACACACACACACACACACACACACACACACACACACACACACACACACACACACACACACACACACACACACACAC
>NW_027211094.1:55000-107863 GCF_029030835.1 Brachyistius frenatus
ATGAGGCAGCAACACCTGAGGCTACAATGGGAAACTGATTAGACACGATATGAAGATAAAACATGGTTACAGGCAGTTATTACAACATGAAACCACCGACAATCCCAAAAATAGAATTCAATATTTATGCCAACTGTCCAAGATCACCAACTCCTCTCTGGTTGGATGTCGGGCGTCTGTCCTGCCGTCCTCTGAGAGCAGGTCGGTGCAGGGACCGGGGGCTGCAGGCTGGAGGCTGGAGGCCGGCCGGGACCGGACGGGGAGGAGACTACAGATGCGGGGTGGGTGGTACAATGTGGCGCTGCGAGGTCCCGCTGCACTCACAGGACGCATGAAGGAGCAGCTGGAAGTCAGAGCCGAGTGAACCCAGTTAGGTAAGATCTGTCCTGGTTTCATGTCTGCGTCTCGGTTCAGTCTCATTTCTTGATGTCTTCATGCAACAGTGGAGTCAGTTAGTGAACGTAACTTAAAGTGATTAGATCTATGGGGAGGAAGAGGATCCAGGAGGGGAGTGGACAGACTGCAGGCTGCTCGGAGTTTAACGGACTGCAAAGTTCTGGTTCTGGTTCTGAGTCTGCTTCATGTAAACTCAACTAGTGGGATATTTTCTATGTTAATGGCTCGAGAGTTGACATGTGGACCTGTGTTTTCACTGGAGAGGAGGGAGGAGGGACTTCACGGCACGGCCTGCAGCCATGGCACTGTGGGGTGGGGTGGGGGGCTTAAAAAACAAGGGGGTCGATGAGGGCACATGGGAAAATGATTTTAATTATTTTTCTTTCTTTTTTTCTTTGTCATAACCGCATCACAACAAAGCAGACCATCTCCTGTGAGTGTGTGTGTGTGTGTGTGTGTGTGTGTGGGGGGGGGGGGGTTCTCCGTTGCTGAGAAGGAGTAGGAATCATTGGGGAGAGGGGGGGGCTAATCGCTCCCAGATGTGTGCTGTGAGGAATAGTGATGTGTGTGTGTGTGTGTGTGTGTGTGTGTGTGTACCAGCAGAAAACACACACACACACACACACACACACACACACACACACACACACACACACACACACACACACACACACACACACACACACACAGATTTATTGATACACATGCAAACCGTGTTTCCATCACATATTTGTGTGCACTGAGCCATACAGAGGATAAAGACTTTGTGTTGTGTTTCAGACCTACAGTCACTGTGTGTGTGTGTGTGTGTGTGTGTGTGTGTGTGTGTGTGTGTGTGTGTGTGTGTGTGTGTGTGTGTGTGTGTGTGTGTGTGTGTGTGTGTGTGCGTGCAGCAGCCTGCAGCGCTGCGGAGGAGGAGGAGGAGGAGGAGGAGCCTTCATACTTTCCACTCAGTTAGCAGTAGTTGAGTGTGTTGCAGGGAGGTTTAAGTTTGAATGTAACAGAGACTCTGAACATCTCCAGACTGAAGAACAGTTTAACCTGAGAGAAGAAGAAAGAGGAGGGGAGAGGGGGGGCGGGGGTCTAAGGAAAGGACCTGTAAAGACAGAGGGAGGGAGGAAGCTCACTGGGGGGGGGGGGGGGGGCTCTGCTCCTTTTCCTGGAATGCAGCCTTCAGACTGGAAAAGTAGGAAAACAGAGATTGTTCTGAGGAAGACAGACATGCCACATTCCTGCTGTCAGAGGTTCTCCCCCTCTTTTCTGAGGGATGGGGGGAGGGGGAGTAGGGGGGGTAGTGTGTGTGTGTGTGGGGGGGGGGTAATAGAGACAGGGGGGAGCGGTGGGGGGTGGAGAGTTGATGGAGGGCAGGGGGAAGCAGCAGAGATTTCAGGGATTTATTCCCCCTGTGTCTGTGTTCTGCTGGTTCTGGCGGTTCTGCTGATTCTGGTGGTTCTGGTGGTTCTGGCGGTTCTGCTGGTTCTGGTGGTTCTGCTGGTTCTGGTGGTTATGGCGGTTCTGCTGGTTCTGGTAGTTCTGCTGGTTCTGGTGGTTCTGATGGTTCTGATGAAGACTCTCCTCTGCAGTGCTGAAGTCGTCTACCTCCCTGAGAGACCATGAGAGTCCTCCTGCTCATCTGCATGCCAGGTAACTGCCCCGCCCTCCTCTGTGGGCCCCGCCCTCCTCTGTTTCATCACCTGTTGCACAAAAAAAAAAAAAAAATAAAAATAAAAAAAAATTCCCCTCGGGGATTAATAAAGTATATACCTACCTACCTACCTACCTACATTTGACTCTGAATGATGTTTCAAAGATAGTTGTTGAGATGCAAATCCACAAATCTGTTCGTCTATAAATATTTCGGTTTTATTAGCGCAGCCTGAGTTTCCACCCTCTGATGATGAAAATCACGTCATGCTGAGCCAAGCGTGACGTAAGTTTATAAGAAATGGGAGCAGAAATGGATTTTAATAAACTTCTGAACAAAGTTTTAGAGAAAAAAAAACTTTTGTGAGAATAAAGAAGTTTAAAATCTTTAACGTGTTCAAGAATTGTGGAGTGAATTCTGAAATGAAGGAGAAACGTTCTCTGATCTCCTGATTTAAAGCTCGTGACATTTTAAAGATGAACAGTGAGAATGTTTTACTGATGCTTGGTGTGATTGTGTGACCGTCCCAGTGCTGCTGCTCGCTCAGGCCCAGTACCAGGAGCCCTTCCCCTTCCTGGGTGAGTTCATCCACACGGCTTCATCTCACATCTGGTCCCGGTTCTGATGTGTCACCTCGCCGGAGGAGCTCTCCTCCCTCCTCGCTTGTTTACCAGCCGCTCCACGTTATTATTTGTGCACATGTTGCATATGAAGTCATGATTGCAGGTTTTATAAGCTGCTGTGTTCTGTCTCCCGCCGGTTCCGCGGCCGCCCAGAGGACTACGGCCTCGATTACTTTCCAGGTAAAACCTCAGAGCTTTCCTCAAATCCTGCGTTGTTGTTTGAATGTGAGTGACGAACGATGTGGACCTCGTCTCCTCCAGAGAGTCCAGAGTCTGAAAATGCCGAGTCTCCTGCTGGACCCTTCCAGCAGCAGGTTTCCCTCGACCCGGTGGTCCGTCCAGAGAAATCAGGTACCGCCGCAGAGACTCATCACAACGCGGTCAGAGTTAAATCAGCTCATCTGTCGGTCTGTTTTCTGTTTGATTTTAGGGTCCGATCCGGAGACGGAGCCCACGGAGCCCGGCCCGCTCGGTAAGCCAGCCGCAGACAGACGGTCGGTGGTTTCTGTAGAACCGAGACTTCATTCTGCTGTTTGATTGGTTCCCAGATTGCAGAGAGGAGCAGTACCCCTGCACCCGCCTCTACTCCGTCCACCAGCCCTGCAAGCAGTGCCTCAACAGCCTCTGCTTCTACAGGTACCATCAGAACCTCCGGTGGTCCGATATCAGTCAGAACCTCCATCAGTCAGAACCTCCATCAGTCCGACCCTCCATCAGTCAGACCCTCCATCAGTCCGACCCGACATCAGTCAGAACCTCCATCAGTCAGACCCTCCATCAGTCCGACCCTCCATCAGTCAGAACCTCCATCAGTCAGAACCTCTGGTGGTGACGGAGGTTTCAGGTTTAGAAGTTAAACTCAAATTTCATGTGTTGTGTTTGTGTTGATGTTTTGCTGTGTTGATGTTTTGTTGTGTTGATATGTTGTTGTGTTGATGTTTTGTTGTGTTGATGTGTTAATGTTTTGTGTTGTGTTGATGTGTTGTTTTGATGTTTTGTTGTGTTGATGTGTTGTTGTGTTGATGTTTTGTGTTGTGTTGATACATTGTTGTGTTGATATGTTGTTGTGTTGATGTTTTGTTGTGTTGATGTGTTGTTGTGTTGATGTTTTGTTGTGTTGATACATTGTTGTGTTGATATGTTGTTGTGTTGATGTTTTGTTGTGTTGTTGTGTTGATGTTTTGTTGTGTTGATGTGTTGTTGTGTTGATGTTTTGTGTTATGTTGATGTGTTATGTTGATACATTGTTGTGTTGATATATTGTGTTGATGTGTTGTGTTTTCATTCAGTTTGCGACGTGTGTACGTCATCAACAAGGAGGTGTGCGTGAGGACGGTGTGCGCACATGAGGAGCTGCTCAGAGGTGGGTTCAGTCTGTGTGTGTGTTTATGTTCTGGAGCTCGTTATATTAACTCCTGTGTGTGTGTGTGTGTGTGTGTGTGTGTGTGTGTGTGTGTGTGTGTGTGTGTGTGTGTGTGTGTGTGTGTGTGTGTGTGTGTGTGTGTGTGCGTGTGTGTGTGCAGCTGATCTGTGTCGTGACCAGTTCTCTCGCTGCGGCGTGGCGGCTCTGAGCGGTCAGTGTGCGTCAGTAGGAGGAAGCTGTGGAAAGAGCTGCGGCGGCTGCTGATGATCAGGACACACCTGCCCGGATTCCCCCCCGCCCCCCCTCCTGTTGTACGTGTAGACCCCGTGTGTCGGAGTACTTCCTGTTGTACGTGTAGACCCCGTGTGTCGGAGTACTTCCTGTTGTACGTGTAGACCCCGTGTGTACGGATTAATATCCTCCAGAGAACATTGATGACTATGAATCACTGGTGCTATAAAAACGTGTAGACGTGCACATAAAACTGCATATTTTTACCATATTAATCTCATGCTTTGTGTTTGTTGATGTGTTACTGTATTATTACTCATCACTGGTGGCCGCTGTGCACTGACATCAACAGACTAATCAATATCGGCCATCAGCTGTCTCACTGATCAACATCAGCTGATGTGTGAAGGAACACGTGGTGAGTGACCTCAGTTGGGTTTTTTGTACTCCGGCCTCCTGGATTGCGTGTCCCGGTGCGTGTCCCGGTGCGTGTCCCGGTGTGTGTCCCGGTGTGTGTCACGGACGGCCTGTGTACTACTGCTCTGTAAAACTGTCACTATAAAGACTGAGAACAGAATAAAGCTTCGTACGACAGCTGCTGCGTGTGATTGAGTCAGATGTGATTTATGGAGGTGATGAAATATATTTATGGTGCCGTTTATTCTCCATGTGTTGTTCATACATGTGCTGCTGGTGTTAGTCATGAATACAGTGAATTAAAGTACATACAGCTGGTAACATAAAGTGACAGTCTCTTCTAAAATCCCATCTATAAATCTATGATCAGTAAAACCTGTCTGAGGACTTCCAGCTGCTTCATTAGTGTTTGTTAATATGAGCTGAAGCATCGAGGCCCAGCTGGCACGTCTCCTTTCTGTGCTGCGTTCAGAGTCCTGCGGGGATTCTGGGTTTCTGGATGAAGACGAGCAGAAGTTTGGGAAGATGTTGGAGTTCAGATGTGAGCCAGTCATCAGAACAGCTGCTGGATCTCTTCATCATTTCACCTGACATCTGCGCTGCACTTCAAATGTTCTTCTGGATGTTTACAGTATCAGTAAAATAGAAGGGTTTGTTTCAGTGTCACAAAATAAAAGGACGTGTTTGAAAGGTGTCTTTGAGGGTGAGTGATGTTCCCTGGATCACTTCCCTGCAGACGGGAAGGAGGACGGAAGAGAAGGCTGCCGCCGCTTCATCTCCTGCTGCAGCTGCTCCTTCAGGGTAGAAACCTGCAGCAGGACAACAGAAACAAACCTCTTCAACTTCAGAGGATTCAAATCCGGCTGCAGTAGAACTTTGTTAAGATAAACTCGTGATCATATTTTATGAGTAAAACAAGTTTAAAAGGTTTCTTGGCGCCTGTGACAGTTTTAACGAACAAATATTATTACATTTCTTTTTCCATTACACACTTCAGGGAGACGCTGCAGGTCCACAGCGGAGGTGTTCATGTCTTCATGTCGATATTTAAATATGAAACATGACAGGACTTCATTTTCAAGAGACTGAATGTTACATTCTCTGTGTGTCTGTGGAGCTGCCAATCAGCTGCTCCCGACCAATCAGCTGCTCCTGACGAGGCTTTAAAATGCTCCTCCAGCAAACTACAGCAGCACTCTCCCCACACCGCATCCATTTTTCTTTGGGATTAATTTATATTAATAAATCAAATATTTATTTACAAATGTTACTTCTTCTTTAACGTTGCTGCTGTTGAGTCCAGCGTCGTAACATGGGGGCTCGTCCGGGATTCAAATTTAGGCCTTCAGTGAGTTATTGTTGGATGTTCTCAGATTTTTGTGGTTTTTTTGGTTTTGTTTCCTTAATGAGGTGTGGAGGTACGTAGCCTCTCTCTATTCTGTTTGCTGCAGGCGTTTTATTATTGATGACTTTAGAGGGAAACTCTGGTACGTCAGGCGACTGAGAGCTGAGACCAGATGAAGGTGAATGACCCTGTGATGACATCATGAAGCGGTCACCTGCTCCTCCAATCCTTTGACTCGGTGTCTGTGAGCGCGCTCTCTGGTGGTCAGCGTCCGCTCCACGTCCCTGAAGCTGCTCCTCAGACGCTCCGCCTCCCGCTGGGCTTCATCACGCTGCCTCCCCAGACCCTCACTCAGACCCTGAGACTGGTCAGTGTCAGACAGCTGAGTCTGAGCAGCACACACACACACACACACACACACACACACACACACACACACACACACACACACACACACACACACACAGACACACACACACACACACACACACACACACACACACACACACACACACACACACACACACACACACACACACACACACACACACACACACACACACACACACACACACACACACAGACACACACACACACACACACACACACACACACACACACACACACACACACACACACACACACACACACACACACACACACGCACACACACACACGACACACACGACACACAGACACACACACACAGACACACACACACACACACACACGACACACACACACACACACACGCACGCACACACACACACACACACACACACACACACACGCACGCACACACGCACACACACACACACACACACGTGCACACACACACGCACACACACACACACACGCACACACACACGCACACACGAGCACACACACACACACACACACACGCACCCACGCACACACACACACGCACGCACACACACGCGCACACACACACACACAGACACACACACGCGCACACACACACACACACACACGCACACACACACACACACACACACACACGCACGCACGCACGCACGCACGCACGCACGCACACACACACACACACACACACACACACACACACGCACAGAGTAAAAGGACATCAAGTCTTACAGAATATCAATCAACAGGAAATTCAGGATAAAATCTAAATGAGTTCAGTTTGTTTCTCTGAGATGTAAAATGAACTGAAATAAACAACTTTAATGAGTTTCAAAATTCCTCTCAAACCCACTGCAGCTTTATTTATTTACTTGTTTGTGGTACATTTCTACATAGTTAGGATGTTTATTTCGAATAATAACAAACTCCTTTTGGGTCTTGAAGTCATTTTAAGTTTCAGTGGAACAAACAGAGATGAATAATGACAGGAAGTATTTGCTCTTAAAGTTAAACTCAACCTCAGAGACTTTGTGAAGTAACATTAAAGTTCAACTTCTTTTCACATTCATCAGAGAAAATGTCCAGTTTTTAGAATGAAACCAGTTTTACAAGTAAAGAAAGCCTCGTTACTGAAGTCGGTTGCTCTGCTCCCTTCTGACAGCTCTCTGCCTCCAACATGGCCGCTGGGTGTCATGTGACTGATGATGATTGCAGCTCACCTGCAGCATCAGTATCTGCTGCTGCGCCTCCTGCAGCTCCTGCTCTGCCGTGTTCAGGGAGCGATCCAGCCGGCTCTTCTCTGCAGACAGACGCATGCTGCCTTCTTCAGACTTCAGCTTCTGGCGCTCAACCTGGCGACACATCCGTGTTCAGAAATATAAACGCGCTGCTGCTCGAGTGGTTTCTGACACATCAGGTGAATCAGACCATGCTAACAGGCTAACAGCACTGGACTAGGACGGAGAAAACAGTAAAGATTTGACCTGCTGGTAAAAAATAATGTTCATCACAAACATGAACGTTAAATTCACAACTGGCTCCTTTTACAGAACCAGTGATTGACATGTGATGTGTGACAGGTGATTGACAGGTGATGTGCTCACCTTGTCCAGAGTGTTCCTCAGAGCGTCCTTGTCCTTCTCCAGCCTCACAGCCTGTCTTTCTGCATCTTTCTTCTCCGTCTCCAGCATGGCGACGGCCCTCTGCAGCCCACGTAGTCTCTCCTCCACGGCGGCCCGCTCCGTCTGAGCCGACTGGGCGCTGCGCCGAGCCTCCATGAGAGCGGCGGCACGCTGACGCAGAGCCTGACAGAATAAGAGAGGTCACACATGAAGACATCAGTCTGCAGGCCTCCACAGAGTTTAACAACGTCCCACTTCCTGTCTGGACAGAAGTCAAAGCAGCTGCAGATCTGCTGAGGGTTAAATGTCTCTCACCTCCTGAGTGTTACTTAGCTCCGCCTCCAGTTCTTCCCGCCGCAACTCACTCTGGTCCAGCTCACTCTGGAGGCTCTGCACGCGCTCAGGGAAGGCGGCCACGGTTCTCTTTGCTTCAGCGGATGATGCTCTGGCTTCATCCATCCGTTCCTGAATCAAACAGAACTATCATCAGATCACAGTTCACTTTTCATCCTCGGCCGGTTCTCCTCAGAAACTCACCTGCAGGAGCCTCTTGTCCTGTTCGGCCACACTCAGCATCTTCTGCAGAGCAGCCAGACGACTCTGTGTGCTGCTGTGAGCCGCCGCCGCCTCCTGCAGGCTCTGGTTCAGAGACCAGCTCTTCTTCTTCAGGACACATTCTCCTTCCTGAGCTTTGAGCAGAGCCTGGCTGAGCCGGTCCACCTCGGCCTGCAGCAGAGACACCCGGGAGGCTCCGTCGGCCACCTGCAGGTTGGAGGGAAGCAGTTAGTGTGAAAACCATCAACGAGACCAGCATCACAGATGAAGACTGTCTGTCAGGGTGAAGTCTGTCTGTCTGTCAGGGTGAAGTCTGTCTGTCTGTCAGGGTGAAGTCTGTCTGTCTGTCAGGGTGAAGTCTGACTGTCTGTCAGGGTGAAGTCTGTCTGTCTGTCAGGGTGAAGTCTGTCTGTCTGTCAGGGTGAAGTCTGTCTGTCTGTCAGGGTGAAGTCTGTCTGTCTGTCAGGGTGAAGTCTGTCTGTCTGTCAGGGTGAAGTCTGACTGTCTGTCAGGGTGAAGTCTGTCTGTCTGTCAGGGTGAAGTCTGACTGTCTGTCAGGGTGAAGACTGTCTGTCAGGGTGAAGTCTGTCTGTCTGTCAGGGTGAAGTCTGACTGTCTGTCAGGGTGAAGTCTGTCTGTCTGTCAGGGTGAAGTCTGTCTGTCTGTCAGGGTGAAGACTGTCTGTCAGGGTGAAGTCTGTCTGTCTGTCAGGGTGAAGTCTGTCTGTCTGTCAGGGTGAAGTCTGACTGTCTGTCAGGGTAAAGTCTGACTGTCTGTCAGGGTGAAGTCTGTCTGTCTGTCAGGGTGAAGTCTGTCTGTCTGTCAGGGTGAAGTCTGTCTGTCTGTCAGGGTGAAGTCTGTCTGTCTGTCAGGGTGAAGTCTGTCTGTCTGTCAGGGTGAAGTCTGACTGTCTGTCAGGGTGAAGTCTGTCTGTCTGTCAGGGTGAAGTCTGACTGTCTGTCAGGGTGAAGACTGTCTGTCAGGGTGAAGTCTGTCTGTCTGTCAGGGTGAAGTCTGACTGTCTGTCAGGGTGAAGTCTGTCTGTCTGTCAGGGTGAAGTCTGTCTGTCTGTCAGGGTGAAGACTGTCTGTCAGGGTGAAGTCTGTCTGTCTGTCAGGGTGAAGACTGTCTGTCTGTCAGGGTGAAGTCTGACTGTCTGTCAGGGTGAAGTCTGTCTGTCTGTCAGGGTGAAGACTGTCTGTCAGGGTGAAGTCTGTCTGTCTGTCAGGGTGAAGACTGTCTGTCTGTCAGGGTGAAGTCTGTCTGTGTGTCAGGGTGAAGACTGTCTGTCAGGGTGAAGACTGTCTGTCAGGGTGAAGTCTGTCTGTCTGTCAGGGTGAAGACTGTCTGTCAGGGTGAAGTCTGTCTGTCTGTCAGGGTGAAGTCTGTCTGTCTGTCAGGGTGAAGACTGTCTGTCTGTCAGGGTGAAGTCTGTCTGTCTGTCAGGGTGAAGTCTGTCTGTCTGTCAGGGTGAAGACTGTCTGTCTGTCAGGGTGAAGTCTGTCTGTCTGTCAGGGTGAAGACTGTCTGTCTGTCAGGGTGAAGACTGTCTGTCTGTCAGGGTGAAGTCTGTCTGTCTGTCACTGTCTGGGTGAAGTCTGTCTGTCTGTCAGTGTGAAGACTGTCTGTCAGGGTGAAGTCTGTCTGTCTGTCAGGGTGAAGTCTGTCTGTCTGTCAGGGTGAAGACTGTCTGTCTGTCAGGGTGAAGTCTGTCTGTCTGTCAGGGTGAAGACTGTCTGTCTGTCAGGGTGAAGTCTGTCTGTCTGTCAGGGTGAAGACTGTCTGTCTGTCAGGGTGAAGACTGTCTGTCTGTCAGGGTGAAGTCTGTCTGTCTGTCAGGGTGAAGTCTGTCTGTCTGTCAGGGTGAAGACTGTCTGTCTGTCAGGGTGAAGACTGTCTGTCTGTCAGGGTGAAGACTGTCTGTCTGTCAGGATGAAGACTGTCTGTCTGTCAGGGTGAAGACTGTCTGTCTGTCAGGATGAAGACTGTCGTTCCATTCAGGCCACAATAATAAGAGTTATAATGCATCGTCCGGTCGTACCTGTTTGAGCAGAGACTCGTGGCGTTCCTGAGTCGCCTGGCTCTCCGCCTCGCGGTCTCCCAGGCCCAGTTTGAGTCTCTGCAGCTCCCCCTCCAGGCTGCGCCTCCCCAGCTCCACCCTGGTGGCCCGAGCTTCAGCTGCTTCCAGCGCCTCCCGCAGGCGCCTCCTCTCTGCCTCCAGACGGATCTCAGTGGCGCGCTGCTTATTCAGCTGATCCTGCAGAGGTGGAGGGAGGACGGACGGAAAGTTAATTACATTATAGTACATTTATAAAGGACTGATAATGATCATGTGATCATGCTGCTGTCTCTGCTCCTCCTGTGGTCCAGGAGGTGAAACATGTTAACGGTGCTGCAGACACCAAGAGAGCAGCATCTGTTGTTGTTGTTACACTCACAGTCTGGTCTCTGCTGCTGAGGACTGCCATATGGTGGCGGAGGCAGATCAGTGGTCACTGCTGAGAGTGTGTGTGTGTGTGTGTGTGTGTGTGTGTGTGTGTGTGTGTGTGTGTGTGTGTGTGTGTGTGTGTGTGTGTGTGTGTGTGTGTGTGTGTGTGTGTACCTGTGTGTGTTTCTTGTCCACCTCAGCAGCCTGCAGCACTCTCTCCAACTCCTTCAGCCGGTCGCTGAGAGCTCTCCTCTCCCTGTCCCCCCTCCTCACCACCTCCTCCTGCTGCTGCAGCACAATCTGACTGCTCGTCAGACGCTCGTCCAGTTCTCTCCTTCCTACAATCACACACATCAACACGTATGACTGAGACACACACACACATCAACACGTATGACTCCTGTCAGCTTCCCTCCCCCTGGTTACACTGTATGTATAGATACTAAAGAAATAGATATAAATAGTTATAGATACTATAGATATAGATATGTATGTATAGATACTATAGATATAGATATGTATGTGTATATATTATAGATATAGATATGTATGTATAGATACTATAGATATAGATATGTATGTGTATATATTATAGATATGTATGTATAGATACTGTAGATATAGATATGTATGTGTATATATTATAGATATAGATATGTATGTGTAGATATTATAGATATGTATGCATAGATACTGTAGATATAGATATGTATGTATAGATATTATAGATATAGATATGTATGCATAGATACTGTAGATATAGATATGTATGTATAGATATTATAGATATAGATATGTATGCATAGATACTGTAGATATAGATATGTATGTATAGATATTATAGATATAGATATGTATGTATAGATACTATAGATATAGATATGTATGTGTAGATATTATAGATATAGATATGTATGTATAGATACTATAGATATAGATATGTATGTATAGATATTATAGATATAGATATGTATGTATAGATACTATAGATATAGATATGTATGTGTAGATATTATAGATATAGATATGTATGTATAGATACTATAGATATAGATATGTATGTGTAGATATTATAGATATAGATATGTATGCATAGATACTGTAGATATAGATATGTATGTATAGATATTATAGATATAGATATGTATGTATAGATACTGTATGTATCGACCTTCCTGGTACTCCTGTAAGGTGTTCTGCAGCTGAGTGAGTCGACTCTGAGCCGAGTCTCGTTCCCCCTGCAGCTCCTCAGTCTCCCTCTGCAGGGCGTCCAGCTGGCAGCGGACATCGTCCTGTAAAATCAGCAGTAAATAAAGACTGGATCAGAACCAGAAGCTGATGGTGGATGTTTATCTGTGTGCTGTGCAGCTCCGTCACCCTCTCTCTCTGAGCGTCCCGCAGCTCCTGCAGGAAGTCTCTGAGGCCGCTGCGCAGCGTGTCGGGATCCAGCTCCGGCTGAGGGAGCGGCAGCGGGGTGTCGCCTCTCTCCGGAGACGCAGCCCCGGAGCCTAACGTGTTGTCGGGGGTGCTTCCGCGAAACTCTGTTCAAATGTTGAAATCGAACAACATTTACAGATACAACTGTAGGAGGCGCCGAAGAAAAGTTATTCAGTATAATTGTGGTTTATGCCTGTGGTGCAGTTTTACTGTGTTTTATGTTAACTTTGATGTAGTTTTACTGTGGTGTAGTTTTATTGTGTTGTATGTTTACTGTGGTGTAGTTTTACTGTGTTTTATGTTAACTTTGATGTAGTTTTACTGTGGTGTAGTTTTATTGTGTTGTATGTTTACTGTGGTGTAGTTTTACTGTGTTTTATGTTAACTTTGATGTAGTTTTACTGTGGTGTAGTTTTATTGTGTTGTATGTTTACTGTGGTGCAGTTTTACTGTGTTTTATGTTAACTTTGATGTAGTTTTACTGTGGTGTAGTTTTATTGTGTTGTATGTTTACTGTGGTGTAGTTTTACTGTGGTGCAGTTTTACTGTGGTGTAGTTTTATTGTGTTGTATGTTTACTGTGGTGTAGTTTTACTGTGGTGCAGTTTTACTGTGGTGTTAATGTACTGACTGCAGACACTGCATGACCACACGTTTCTTTTTCTACTATTTAATTGTTTGTTTTTCTGTCGAGGTAGAAACGGCTGCTTCCTTCCTGTCTGAACTTTGACCTCTAGTGACGATTCATAAACAACTGGATGCACAAATACGGGAACCTCTGAACAAATGTGTGCATCTGGATTGTTCACAATGTTGTATTCAGTCGATGCCTATAATACATATCACTGTATGTAATGAGGATCCATAAAGGAGATCTGATTTATTGTATGTAGCGGAAACACCTGTAGATCATGTTTTCAACACCGGGAGGAGTAACTGTTCCCAAGTCAACAAATAAACAACAACAATCAGCCATCATCAGACAGAGAAACTGAAAGTCTGACTCTGACCTTTAGGGGGCGACAGCGAGGAGCGCAGTGGTGAGATGCTGTGGTGGCGGGACATGGAGCCGGGGGAGGCGGAGCTCCCTCCTGGGCTCCTCCCCCTGGCCCCTCTCCCGCCTGCTCCGATGCCCAGCGTCCGGGTCAGCGCCGACTGGAGGCCGCTCAGCCGGATCTCCAGCTCCCTCCGGCCCACCTCAGCCCGGCACAGCTCGGCCTCGGTGGCGGCCAGCCGGCCCTGCGCCTCGCTGAGCTGCAGGCTGCACTGGGCGGCGGCGTCCTGCGCCGTCTGAGCGCGCAGCGACAGGTTCTTGGCTTCGTCCTGCAGCTTCTTCTCGCAGCCTCGCGCCTCCTGCAGCTGAGCACTCAGCTCTCTCTCACAGCTGTGCCAGCCAGACTCTGTCTCCAGCAGACGCCTCAGAGTCACGGAGACCTGCAACACAACAAACAGCTGTGAGACACCGAAGACAAGGGGACGACGCTGTCCGTCTCCTCCTCTCTGCTCCTCCCTCACCTCCTTCTTCAGGGAGTCTCTGCTGGTTTCAGCTTCACTCAGCTTCTGTTTGAGGGTGAAGACCTCTCGGCTCCTCTCCTCCTCTCGCTGCTCCTCCAGTGTCAGGCGAGTCTGCAGCTCCGCCACCTCCCTCCCTCTCTGCTCCTTCTCTCCATCCAGGACCTTCAGCTGAAAGGAACACAGCAGCATCACTCCTTGTATCACTCTCCTTGAAAGGTCCGGAGGAGTGAAGAGGAGGTGAAGCCAGTCTCACCTGTCTGCGCAGCTCCTGCAGCTCTCGGCGAGCTTCCAGCCGCGACCTTTCAACTTCTCTCAGGCAGCTGCGCAACTCCGACACCTCCTTCTGAGAGGAGGAGAAGTTCTCCTGCAGCACAGCCAGCCGCTGCTCCTTCTCCTCACACTGTCGCCTCACACTGACACACACACACACACACACACACACACACACACACACACACACACACACACAGAGTGAGCTTTAAAACATCTGTCTGACCCTGTGAGGTCACTTCCTGTCAGACTGGTGGTCACCTGATTCTCTCTGTCTCAGTGCTTCTCAGAGTTTCTCTCAGCTGAACGTTTGATTGGCTCAGAGTGTCTCTCTCCTTGGTGACATCACAGAAGCTACGACGCAGCTCCGCCCCCTCTCGTCTGTGGTTGTCTGCAGAGTCCTGAGTCTGGCTGAGACTGCGTTCGGCCTCCAGAGTGTCCCGCCTCAGCTGGTCTCGACTGTCCTCGGCAGCACAGAGAGCCGCTCTGCACTGCTCCAGCTGGAGGGCAAAGGTCACGAGGATCACTGATCACAGCGAGCAGAACATCTCAGAGCTTCATGCATGTCCTTAATAAAGTCAACATCAGCGTGCGTTAGTCCATTAAATCATCATCTACCTCTCTGAGAGCAACTTCAGCTCGTGACCGGAGATCAGAGCAGATCTCCTTCAGACTCAGCAGCTCCCTCTCATGAGCCGCTGCCTCCTCCTCCAGCTGAGAGCGGAGCTCCTGCAGCTCGCTGCTCAGAGCTCCGACTTGGATCTGAAAACACCAAACAGGAAGTGTTCAACCTGCTGTTTGGAGGTGTTGTCTCCCCCTTCTGCCAGGGAGAGGAATTACATAAACAGCCAGACACCAGATTTAAAACAGAGATTTATCTGGAGGTTTTATCCACAGAAAAGGAGGTGGAGGTTTCCAGGTGTTCTCCTCACCTGCTCCTGCTCTCTGTAATGAGCTGCGTCTCTGCTCATCCGCTCGGCCTCCAGGGCTGCAGCCGCCACCTCCGCCTGCAGACCGGACACCCTGTCGGACAGAACGGCCTTCTCCGCCTCCTTCAGAGAGAGGGCCTGCAGACAGGAGAGCTGTGGTTAACAGGAGGAGAAAGAGGAGGAGAGGGGAGGGGGGAGGGGTGGCGGGGCTGACAGACGGATGTCAGGACAGACAGGATGAACTGAAGCTCCTGTTCCAGTCTGCTGGTCTGACCTGCTGCTTGTCGCTCTCCGCCTGCAGGAGACTCTGATCTCTGCCATGCTGCAGACTCCTCACTTCCTCCTGCAGCTCCTCTCGGTCTCTCTTGGCTCTGTGTAGCTGCTCCTCCGTCTCCTGCACCACCTTCCTCACAGCGGCTTCCTGCTCCATCAGCAGGCTGTGTCTCATAACTTCCTGTGAACCAGCAGCACAAACACTCATCAGAGACGTTCTGCATGAGGGAGAACTTGTATGAGGAGCCCTCACCTTCTCTGAGAGCAGCCTCTCTAGCTCCTCCTGGTGGTCAGAGGTGGCCTTACGTAGCGCCTGCTGGGCCTCCAGCTGTGCAGCACTCAGAGTCTGAGTCAGAGTCTGTTTGTCCTTCTCAGCCTGAGCAAACGCCGTCTGTCCGTCTGAACGAACTCGCCTCAGTTCGGCTGAACAAGAGATGACAAATCACCGAAGTCAGCGGCAGCTTCTCACTCATATCACGAATCAACTCAGATACCACACGTCTCTACATCTTTTATCATAAATGTTCGCCTCTCCATGTTCTCCTCTCCATGTTCTCCTCTCCTCTCCATGCTCTCCTCTCCATGATCTCCTCTCCATGTTCTCCTCTCCTCTCCATGCTCTCCTCTCCATGATCTCCTCTCCATGTTCTCCCCTCCATGTTCTCCTCTACATGTTCTCCTCTCCATGTTCTCCTCTACTCTACATGTTCTCCTCTCCATGTTCTCCTCTCCTCTCCATGCTCGCCTCTCCATGTTCTCCTCTCCATGTTCTCCTCTCCTCTCCATGCTCTCCTCTCCATGATCTCCTCTCCATGTTCTCCCCTCCATGTTCTCCTCTACATGTTCTCCTCTCCATGTTCTCCTCTACTCTACATGTTCTCCTCTCCATGTTCCTCTACTCTCCATGTTCTCATCTCCATGTTCTCCTCTACATGTTCTCCTCTCCATGTTCTCCTCTACTCTACATGTTCTCCTCTCCATGTTCTCCTCTACTCTCCATGTTCTCACCTGCAGCCATCTCACAGCGGACCCGGAGGTTGTGGTTCTCCGTGTCCAGCTGCTCCCTGCGCGCCTCCACCTGAAGGAGGTGCTGCTGCACCTCGAACAGACTGGTCTCCAGAGACTCGCGCTCCGACCTGCAGGTCAGACCGTCGGTTACACTCAGACTCCTGAAAACCTCCCAGAGAGGAACTATTTGAAATGGCGCACCTGAAAGCAGCGAGTTCCTCTGACAGCACGGTGTTCTCTCTCTCTGAGGCCGTCAGCTGGACCACCAGAGCTGCTTTGTCTCGGGTCAGTTCTGCACGACCGCGGCCCACCTCCTCTAAGGCCACCTCCTTCCTCTGATCTTCTCCTCGGGCGAGACTCAACTCTGAACCCAGAGAGGTCACCTCGCCACACAGCTGTGGACGAAGACCGACAACAATATAAATCTACACCTCTCTGTGCCCTCAGGTTGGATGATGATGTAATACAACCGTGATGTACCTGTGTGACTCTCTCCTGCAGCTTCAGTCTGTCAGCCCTGAGGCTCTGAAGCTCCGCCTCCATCCCCACCCGGCTGAGCTCGGTGTCCTGCAGCGACTGGTGCAGCGCGATGCGAGCCGACTCCAGCTCCAGCCTGTCCTGCTCCAGCCGGACCAGCTCGTCCCTGATGGTCAGCTTCTCCTGCTCCGCGTCGCGTCCCTGAGCCTGCAGGACGGCCTTCTCCTCCTCCAGCTTCAAAATAAAGGTCAGAGGGACACTTTCACATTAAAGGCCCTGAAAACCGGTCCGACATGAACACGAGATACTGAATACATAGATAGTAAAATGTTATTTTACATTACAAATGTATGTCCTGCCCACTCGTAACTGTTTAAGCTGGACTGGAAGTGAAGCCACATATTTCTGTTAATCAATCAGAGCTCGGTGACAATTGAGGATTTAAAAAAAAAAAAAAATTCAGAGACAGAGACATCTGGGACGGAGACATCGGGGATGGAGACATAAGGGAAGGAGCGGGGTACAGACAGAGGATGCTGTGGTGGTACGCTGCTTCAGGCTTCCTGTTGTCTGCCCGAGGTCGTGACCTCTGCTCACCTGCAGGATGGAGGTGTTCAGGGCAGCCTTGTCCTGAGCCAGGCTCTCGTTCATGCTGCCCATCTTGTCCAGAGTGTCTCTGAGCGCTGCGTCCTCCGACTGCAGCCGGCTGAGCAGCAGCGAGAGCTCCGTGTTGCTGCTCTCAGCCTGGAGAGACGAGCGCAGTCTCTCAGACAAAACACAACAGGAACATTACGTCCGCTTCACTGAGACCACAACAGGTTCTTCTTACCCGAGTCAGCGCCTCCGTCAGTTGGGCCCGCTCCCCCTGCAGCAGCTGCCTCTCCACCTCCCCCTGCTGGTGGGTCTCCCTCACTGCAGACAGCTCGGCGCGCTGAGCAGAGGCTCGACTCTCGCTCTGGTCCCACTGCTTCTGTCTGCAGAGGGCAACACATGTTCTACTTTACAGCCTCTGTGTGTTTATGAGTGTGTAGTTATTAGTGTGTAGTTATTAGTGTGTGTTTATGAGTGTGTAGTTATTAGTGTGTGTTTATGAGTGTGTAGTTATTAGTGTGTGTTTATTAGTGTGTAGTTATTAGTGTGTTTATTAGTGTGTAGTTATTAGTGTGTGTTTAGTAGTGTGTAATTATTAGTGTGTGTTTATGAGTGTGTAGTTATTAGTGTGTGTTTATTAGAGTGTAGTTATTAGTGTGTTTATTAGTGTGTAGTTATTAGTGTGTGTTTATTAGTGTGTTTATTAGTGTGTAGTTATTAGTGTGTTTATTAGTGTGTAGTTATTAGTGTGTGTTTAGTAGTGTGTAATTATTAGTGTGTGTGAGTGTGTAGTTATTAGTGTGTGTTTATTAGTGTGTGTATTAGTGTGTTTATTAGTGTGTAGTTATTAGTGTGTTTATTGTGTGTAGTTATTAGTGTGTGTTTAGTAGTGTGTAATTATTAGTGTGTGTTTATGAGTGTGTAGTTATTAGTGTGTGTTTATTAGTGTGTAGTTATTAGTGTGTGTTTAGTAGTGTGTAATTATTAGTGTGTGTTTATGAGTGTGTAGTTATTAGTGTGTGTTTATTAGTGTGTAGTTATTAGTGTGTTTATTAGTGTGTAGTTATTAGTGTGTTTATTAGTGTGTAGTTATTAGTGTGTGTTTAGTAGTGTGTAATTATTAGTGTGTGTTTATGAGTGTGTAGTTATTAGTGTGTGTTTATTAGTGTGTAGTTATTAGTGTGTGTTTAGTAGTGTGTAATTATTAGTGTGTGTTTATGAGTGTGTAGTTATTAGTGTGTAGTTAATAGTGTGTGTTTATTAGTGTGTGTTTATTAGTGTGTAGTTATTAGTGTGTGTTTATGAGTGTGTAGTTATTAGTGTGTGTTTAGTAGTGTGTAGTTATTAGTGTGTGTTTATGAGTGTGTGTTTATGAGTGTGTAGTTATTAGTGTGTAGTTATTAGTGTGTAATTATTAGTGTGTGTTTAGTAGTGTGTAGTTATTAGTGTGTGTGTGTGTTTAGTGTGTGTTTATGAGTGTGTAGTTATTAGTGTGTGTTTATGAGTGTGTAGTTATTAGTGTGTGTTTATTAGTGTGTAGTTATTAGTGTGTAATTATTAGTGTGTGTTTATGAGTGTGTAGTTATTAGTGTGTGTTTATGAGTGTGTAGTTATTAGTGTGTGTTTAGTAGTGTGTAATTATTAGTGTGTGTTTATGAGTGTGTAGTTATTAGTGTGTGTTTATGAGTGTGTAGTTATTAGTGTGTGTTTAGTAGTGTGTAGTTATTAGTGTGTGTTTAGTAGTGTGTAGTTATTAGTGTGTGTTTATGAGTGTGTGTTTATGAGTGTGTAGTTATTAGTGTGTAGTTATTAGTGTGTGTTTATGAGTGTGTAGTTATTAGTGTGTGTTTATGAGTGTGTAGTTATTAGTGTGTGTTTATTAGTGTGTAGTTATTAGTGTGTTTATTAGTGTGTAGTTATTAGTGTGTGTTTAGTAGTGTGTAATTATTAGTGTGTGTTTATGAGTGTGTAGTTATTAGTGTGTGTTTATTAGAGTGTAGTTATTAGTGTGTTTATTAGTGTGTAGTTATTAGTGTGTGTTTATTAGTGTGTTTATTAGTGTGTAGTTATTAGTGTGTTTATTAGTGTGTAGTTATTAGTGTGTGTTTAGTAGTGTGTAATTATTAGTGTGTGTTTATGAGTGTGTAGTTATTAGTGTGTGTTTATTAGTGTGTAGTTATTAGTGTGTTTATTAGTGTGTAGTTATTAGTGTGTTTATTAGTGTGTAGTTATTAGTGTGTGTTTAGTAGTGTGTAATTATTAGTGTGTGTTTATGAGTGTGTAGTTATTAGTGTGTGTGTGTGTTTATTAGTGTGTAGTTATTAGTGTGTGTTTAGTAGTGTGTAATTATTAGTGTGTGTTTATGAGTGTGTAGTTATTAGTGTGTGTTTATTAGTGTGTAGTTATTAGTGTGTTTATTAGTGTGTAGTTATTAGTGTGTTTATTAGTGTGTAGTTATTAGTGTGTGTTTAGTAGTGTGTAATTATTAGTGTGTGTTTATGAGTGTGTAGTTATTAGTGTGTGTTTATTAGTGTGTAGTTATTAGTGTGTGTTTAGTAGTGTGTAATTATTAGTGTGTGTTTATGAGTGTGTAGTTATTAGTGTGTAGTTAATAGTGTGTGTTTATTAGTGTGTAGTTATTAGTGTGTGTTTATGAGTGTGTAGTTATTAGTGTGTGTTTAGTAGTGTGTAGTTATTAGTGTGTGTTTATGAGTGTGTGTTTATGAGTGTGTAGTTATTAGTGTGTAGTTATTAGTGTGTAATTATTAGTGTGTGTTTATGAGTGTGTAGTTATTAGTGTGTGTTTAGTAGTGTGTAATTATTAGTGTGTGTTTATGAGTGTGTAGTTATTAGTGTGTGTTTATTAGTGTGTAGTTATTAGTGTGTAATTATTAGTGTGTGTTTATGAGTGTGTAGTTATTAGTGTGTGTTTATGAGTGTGTAGTTATTAGTGTGTGTTTAGTAGTGTGTAATTATTAGTGTGTGTTTATGAGTGTGTAGTTATTAGTGTGTGTTTATGAGTGTGTAGTTATTAGTGTGTGTTTAGTAGTGTGTAGTTATTAGTGTGTGTTTAGTAGTGTGTAGTTATTAGTGTGTGTTTATGAGTGTGTGTTTATGAGTGTGTAGTTATTAGTGTGTAGTTATTAGTGTGTGTTTATGAGTGTGTAGTTATTAGTGTGTGTTTATGAGTGTGTAGTTATTAGTGTGTGTTTATTAGTGTGTAGTTATTAGTGTGTTTATTAGTGTGTAGTTATTAGTGTGTGTTTAGTAGTGTGTAATTATTAGTGTGTGTTTATGAGTGTGTAGTTATTAGTGTGTGTTTATTAGAGTGTAGTTATTAGTGTGTTTATTAGTGTGTAGTTATTAGTGTGTGTTTATTAGTGTGTTTATTAGTGTGTAGTTATTAGTGTGTTTATTAGTGTGTAGTTATTAGTGTGTGTTTAGTAGTGTGTAATTATTAGTGTGTGTTTATGAGTGTGTAGTTATTAGTGTGTGTTTATTAGTGTGTAGTTATTAGTGTGTTTATTAGTGTGTAGTTATTAGTGTGTTTATTAGTGTGTAGTTATTAGTGTGTGTTTAGTAGTGTGTAATTATTAGTGTGTGTTTATGAGTGTGTAGTTATTAGTGTGTGTTTATTAGTGTGTAGTTATTAGTGTGTGTTTAGTAGTGTGTAATTATTAGTGTGTGTTTATGAGTGTGTAGTTATTAGTGTGTGTTTATTAGTGTGTAGTTATTAGTGTGTTTATTAGTGTGTAGTTATTAGTGTGTTTATTAGTGTGTAGTTATTAGTGTGTGTTTAGTAGTGTGTAATTATTAGTGTGTGTTTATGAGTGTGTAGTTATTAGTGTGTGTTTATTAGTGTGTAGTTATTAGTGTGTGTTTAGTAGTGTGTAATTATTAGTGTGTGTTTATGAGTGTGTAGTTATTAGTGTGTAGTTAATAGTGTGTGTTTATTAGTGTGTAGTTATTAGTGTGTGTTTATGAGTGTGTAGTTATTAGTGTGTGTTTAGTAGTGTGTAGTTATTAGTGTGTGTTTATGAGTGTGTAGTTATTAGTGTGTGTTTATTAGTGTGTAGTTATTAGTGTGTAATTATTAGTGTGTGTTTATGAGTGTGTAGTTATTAGTGTGTGTTTATGAGTGTGTAGTTATTAGTGTGTGTTTAGTAGTGTGTAATTATTAGTGTGTGTTTATGAGTGTGTAGTTATTAGTGTGTGTTTATGAGTGTGTAGTTATTAGTGTGTGTTTAGTAGTGTGTAGTTATTAGTGTGTGTTTATGAGTGTGTGTTTATGAGTGTGTAGTTATTAGTGTGTAGTTATTAGTGTGTGTTTATGAGTGTGTAGTTATTAGTGTGTGTTTATGAGTGTGTAGTTATTAGTGTGTGTTTATGAGTGTGTAGTTATTAGTGTGTGTTTATGAGTGTGTAGTTATTAGTGTGTGTTTATTAGTGTGTAGTTATTAGTGTGTGTTTAGTAGTGTGTAGTTATTAGTGTGTGTTTATGAGTGTGTAGTTATTAGTGTGTGTTTATGAGTGTGTAGTTATTAGTGTGTGTTTATGAGTGTGTAGTTATTAGTGTGTGTTTATGAGTGTGCAGGAGGGAAGTGAACACACCTGCTGTGCAGCATGCAGTGATTCTCAGCTCAGTGATGTGTATTATTTAAAACTGTCCCCACAGAATGAACATGTTGTCGTAGATTTAACATCTATGGAGGTAGTTTCATTATTAAGTGTTTCATTATGAACTTCTCTTCATGTAAATAATAACAGACGCTACTTTTCTTCAACGGTTTTGAGGACTGAATGTCGACGTGTGTAAAAGTGAAGACAGTATATGAGTTTGTGTTAATAACAGGTGAGACGTGTGTCTGAGGGTTGTACAGACAGGAAGCAGATCTTTTGAATGGATTAGTGTCCACATCTCCTTCACTTAATCACCATGAATTAAACCTGCTTACATCCTAAGAGTCTCCGCCTTGGCCCGGTCCCTCTCCTGAAGGGCCGCCTCCTTCTCCTCCCTCTCGTGATCTCGCTCTCGCTGCACGGACGTCACGGTGAGCTGCAGCTTCTCACAGTCCATCTGCAGGATGTGTCCACCGCTCTGCTCGGCCTGGACCGTCTTCTCCAGGTTCAGTTTCTCACTGCATGAAGGAGAACATGTTGGAGTTGAACAGCCTGCAGGATGCTGGTGATGACGGATGGGGAGAGGAGGTGCACCTGGCCAGCGAGTCTCTCTCCTGCCTCATACGCTCCTTCTCTCTCTGTTTGGCCTCCTTCTCCCTCTGAGCGCTGTCCCTCTCTCGCTGTAGCGCTTGGCTTCGCTGCTCCGCGTCTCTTCTGGACAAATCAGACTCTGAAAGCTGCTTTCGTAGCTGTTGTACCGAAGACTGAGCAGAGAGCAGGCGACCTCGAACGTCCTGCAAACACGAGACAGAAGGTTCAAAAAAGCTTTCAATCTCCTGGTTAAACATGCCGACATCTACTGTTTGGAAAGAAGGAATAATATTTATAAATCTAATTAAAAAAAAAAGTGGGTTTGTGCTGAATACGGAAATGATTGCTGAGATGTTGTACAGTGAACCCTCGTTTTTCGCGGGGGTTACGTTCCAAATAGAGACCGTGATAGGCGAAATCCGTGAAGTAGTAACCTTTTTTTTTTTTTTACAGTTATTATACAATGAAATACTCCATAATACATTGAAACCAAAGAACAAAACCTTTTTACAAGCCCAAGCATTTGTTTAACAAATAAAAGTACTGTATAAATGTTTTTTTTTTTTTTTACAAATAACTACTGTACTGTAAAATAATAATTTTAATCATCAATACGAACTGAAGGCTTCAAATTGCTGAGATCGGCACCGCCCCACTGCGACCCGAGTCATTGGATTAGAACGGGAGAAAATGAAAAATGATTATGAAAACAAATACAAAGTACAGTAGGACAAATAGTGACTCGTGTATTTCACTGCTCTTCTGACTGAGCCGCTGCATCCTGACTCCGCTCTGCAGCGGTTCTTTCTTCTAAAGCCGGCGGTGCAGGTGTGGTTTTTCGAGAGAAGAACAAGTGCAAGTGCCTTTGTCGGTGCAGAACGTTTTGTCGACATTATGGGTTTTAGAGAAACTTGAAATTGCAAGAGAATTTGCAAACTTAAATTTGGCAAGCTGTTTTACGTACGTGTACATATTAAACCGCAACGTTATTGACAAACAGGTAGAGAAGAAGCGGAGAGACTGTTTAGCCAATCAGAATGCAGAACACAATGCACGATGCAAATCCGTGAAGCAGCGAGACCGTGAAAGGTGAACCGCGTTATAGCGAGGGTTCACTGTATTCTGGTCATCGCAGTTTAAATCCTGGAATGAAGCAAACTTTCATGAAGTTTGATTTATTCTAAACACTTGTGAAAATGTTTCAAATATCCTCATTCAACAAATTTCTCTTCAGAACGACCTGAAAGTTCAATCAGTTATGTTCTGGTCACGTGTGAACCACGTCACGTGTGAACCACGTCACGTGCGAACCACGTCACGTGCGAACCACGTCACGTGCGAACCACGTCACGTGCGACCTCATGCAGTGTGTAAAGTTTGGTGTCACCTGCAGCTGGAGCGTCTTGTTGGTGACAGCAGAGCGGAGAGCAGACAGCGCTGCGTCCGGCAGAGAAAGCAGGGGGGGGGCTCGGGAGAAGGGGGTGGAGGGGGAGGGGGAGGAGGGTCTCCGAGGGGAGGAGGAGCGGTGATGGGAGGAGTCTCGAATCAGCGCCAGCAGCGGAGCCCCGGAGTCGTCCTGATCTGCTTCTGAGGACGAGTCTCCGTCGGACAGAACCGTCTGTAACAGGAAGTGAAGATGAAGCACGTCTGTCCTGACGGGACGTCCTGACGTGAGACGGTGTGCTGACCTGAGCGATGTCCCGCAGGGTGTCCAGCAGCGTCTCCGTCTGCGCTCTCATCAGCTGCATGTCCGTCTCAACGCTGCTGCTCCGCTCCTGATGGAACACAGACTCATCAGTCACCTTCAGGAGGAGGAGTCATCATACTCATCTTCATCATACTCATCTTCATCACACTCATCTTTATCATACTCATCTTCATCATACTCACCTTCATCACACTCATCTTTATCATACTCATCTTCATCATACTCATCTTCATCACACTCATCTTCATCACACTCATCTTTATCATACTCATCTTCATCATACTCACCTTCATCACACTCATCTTTATCATACTCATCTTCATCATACTCACCTTCATCACACTCATCTTCATCACACTCAGCTTTATCATACTCAGCTTCATCATACTCATCTTCATCACAGTCATCTTCATCACACTCATCTTCATCACACTCATCATCATACTGAGCTTCATCACTCTCATCTTCATCACTCCTCTGACCTGCAGCGTTCTGGTGAGCGTCAGGACGTCTCTGTCTCTGTCCTCCATCTGGACCTTCAGCCTCTCGCCCTCTCGCACAGAATCTGACAAGCTGTCAGTTCGGAGACATTAAAAGAAAAGGAGGTCCTTCAGTTTTCATCTGTGGCATCACTGTTGTTTGACACGTTTAAATACTGCAGTACCCATGAGCCTTTGTGACCGTTGCTATGGAGACGAAGCCAGTTAGAGATGTCCATCAGCGCTGAAGGGATTTTAAAATGCAGCACCAAAGTTTCTAAACTCATCAAAAACTGATGGAAGTGAATTTATTTCAGCTGCACATGTCTTTCAAAACAAAATGATTTTCCACTCAAACATCTGATTTCATGTTTCATTTCAATCAGTCTCTTCAGGAAATGAACGCAAAGATTTGCAACAGATTGCAATTTCAAAAGAAAAAAAGAAAACATCAACAGAAGCTGTGCTGAAAGTGTGACGGCTGACTTTATGAACAGATTTAATTGATCATTTCCGTGTATTGTTGTCAGCCGTTCTCTGACTCAGCGTTGTTCTTTGGTCCTGAAGAATTAACTGGGAGACTTTCACGCCATGTAAGTCGTGTAAGAGTTTAATCACCGTTAATGTCAGAACTAAATGGGACGTTCACTTAAAGAACCGGCGGTTCCTGAATTAGCTCCTCCTACTCGTACAGCAGCAGGAGAGCTGAGCCGACACTCACCTGACGTTCAGATCACTTCTCTCTGCATCTGTTCGGGTCTGCAGGTTCATCATGTCGGCCACTCGCTCTCTCAGCTGCTGCTCCAGCTGGACCCGCAGAACCTTCTCCCGCTCCAGAGCCAGCGCCGCCCCCCCCTCCCGGTTCTGCAGCGCCGCCGACAGACCGGCACAGGACGCCTGGGTGGAGTGGGACATCCGGGCCAGCTCGTTCCTCACATCGGACAGGTCCCTGAGAGAAGAGGGGGGGTGGAGGGAGAGGTGAGGAGGAAGTGAGCCCGCTGTTAGAAGATGTCCACGTCATCTGGGTGCAGCGTTCACCTCTCAGTGGCGCTCTTCATCTCACAGACGTGGCGCCTGAAGCCGACCACCTGTCTCCACAGAGTCAGCAGGCGGCCGTGCTCGCTGCTGAAGTAGCTGTGGAAGGACTGAACACACAACATCTTATATTCCACACTTTCTTTCTGTCAGAGAAGAGCTCTGCTGACGGGAAGCATCCCTCTCCCACCTCCTCCTCTCTCCTCCAGTCAGACTCCTTCTGTTCCAGCTCTTCTCGGGCTTTCGTCCAATCAGCGGTGAGCCTGCGGATGTCCCGGCTGAGAGCCTCGTTGGCCGAACCGGCCTGTTCCAGCTGCTCCCTGAGCATCGCGTTCACCGCAGACAGGCTGCTGCTCCTGAACAAGAAAACAGAGCAGAACACTTCTTAAAGGAGCCCGAATCAGGCCTGGAGGGAGGCGGCACATTTTCAGAAATGGCTCCTTGTTCAGCAAAGTATGTTGAAAGAATTATTATAAAAAACCTTTTATGAAGTCTTTGTGGCTCGAGAGAGCTTCGTGAAATCTGATAAGTCAGGTAGAGCTGAAGACTTCCAGTCAGAAAATAATACTTCACATCAGCTGCTAAAGCTTCAGACCTCTGAGTTGCATTGTGGGTAATGTAGGCACCATGTGTCTGCTGCATTAATGAGCCTGATGCTGTTCTGGGTGTGAGACACTAGAACCAGATCAACCCTGTGATTTGATTTGATTTTTTTTTAGATTTGATACACTTTATTAATCCCCGAGGGGAAATGTCTTCACTACAGCAGGGGGGCTCTCAGGGGGGGCTCTCAGGGGGGAGCTGCTGCAGCAGGCTGCCACTAGCGCGGCGCCAGGTAACCTGACCTGAGGTGCATGTTTTTGGATGCTGCGTCACCTCTGCTGCTCCTCCTCCAGACGGAGCAGAACCTCCTCCAGGCTGCCGGCTTCGTCCTGATGGCGACCGTTTGATCTCTCACTGTGATCCTAAAATAAAAGGTTGCGCATTAAAGAGATATCTGAGAAGAAGGTGGAGTTAAGATGCTGAGAATGAATCACCTCCACCTACGCTGTGTTTCTCCGACTCAGAGGACTTCTCCTGCATCATCTGCTCCAGATCACCGCACCTCTTCTTGTACTGCAGCACCTGGAGGAGCGGAAGACTGTCACACCTGTCGGTCTCCACCTGTCTGACTCCACCTGTCAGCCTCCACCTGTCTGACTCCACCTGTCACACCTGTCTGTCTCCACCTGTCTGACTCCACCTGTCATACCACCTGTCTGACTCCACCTGTCTGACTCCACCTATCTGTCTCCACCTGTCTGTCTCCACCTGTCACACATCTGACTCCACCTATCTGTCTCCACCTGTCTGACTCCACCTGTCACACCTGTCTGTCTCCACCTGTCTGACTCCACCTGTCAGCCTCCACCTGTCTGACTCCACCTGTCTGACTCCACCTGTCACACCTGTCTGTCTCCACCTGTCTGACTCCACCTGTCATACCACCTGTCTGACTCCACCTGTCACACCTGTCTGTCTCCACCTGTCTGACTCCACCTGTCAGCCTCCACCTGTCTGACTCCACCTGTCTGACTCCACCTGTCACACCTGTCTGTCTCCACCTGTCTGACTCCACCTGTCATACCACCTGTCTGACTCCACCTGTCTGACTCCACCTATCTGTCTCCACCTGTCTGACTCCACCTGTCACACCTGTCTGTCTCCACCTGTCTGTCTCCACCTGTCTGACTCCACCTGTCATACCACCTGTCTGACTCCACCTGTCTGAGGTCTGACGGTCGTACCTTGGCCTGCAGCCTCTGCACCAGCTGCGCCTGCCTCTGCTGC
This sequence comes from Brachyistius frenatus, assembly GCF_029030835.1. Classification (NCBI taxonomy): domain Eukaryota; kingdom Metazoa; phylum Chordata; class Actinopteri; family Embiotocidae; genus Brachyistius; species Brachyistius frenatus. The sequence goes on from NW_027211094.1 coordinate 82,769, forward strand.
CCCTCCTGGTAGGCGGTGAGCTTGCGCTTGTAGGCGGCCTGTTCCTCCTCCATCCGCCTGCGTAGATCCACGTTGTGCTGAGTCAGGCTGCCGGACTCTGCTGAGTCGTGGTCTCCCGTCTCCAACCGTAGCGTCTGCTCCAGCTGAGGTTGAATGAAAGGAGAGAGGAAGGTGGTGACGCATTTATGACACAGATGATCAGGTGAACACCTGAACACATCCACTGGACATCCCAGCATGTCTGACCCACAAACTGTCCTCTGACCTTGGAAACAGCCGCTGGTCAACCTGCCTCTCTGTAATAACCTTCTGATGGAGAGCTCAGCTCCAACACTGCAGCGCAGCTGAATTTAAAAACAGGCTCAGAGGGCAGTATGAAGACCGACAGGATCCTGGATGATGACATTTAAACCATGCAGCTCTTGTTGCTGCTCTCAGCTCTCCGTCTGGAATAAGTTGCAGCTAAACTTGAACTGGTGATGAAGATCTGATTCCTCCAGCATCTTCTTTCTGTCGCTGACTGCAGCTCCAGCTGGATCTCCGTGTGGAGACCAATCATCGACTTTGTTTTATTAAAGGACTTCATCAGAATAAAGAATGAAGATGTGAAGTCGCGCTGTGTAAAGATGGTTGAATGTGAGAAGCTGGAAGACGTTTCGTGTCACTTTATTGGATTTAATACAACTTCTGAAGTTTATAGTATTTAATAGTTTTAGAATCAAACTAATTTCTTTAATTGTAAATGTGAGTTTGGGTTTTGGACGCGGCCTGCAGGATCCCTCAGTAATGTTCCACCCATACGACCACCCACCCCCACCCCCACCCCCACCCACTGTTTACAGTCGCCTGGGGCGACAGACACCATGGCAACATTCCACTTCAGCTCATTCCAGGCCCCATCACCTGGGAGACGAGCAAATCTCAGACAAAGAGAAACCAAGAAAACAGCGGACTGGGACAAAGGACGAGAAGTCCCTTCAGAGACGAACGTCTGTGGAGTCAGAACATACTGAGATGGATCAGAACCACATCCTGACTGGGACTTTATTCCAGCCACATCTCTCTGTCCTCTCTGTCCTCTCCATCTCCTCTCCGTCCTCCCTGTCCCCTCTGTCCTCTCCGTCCTCTCCGTCCTCTCTGTCCTGGTGTCTTACCCTCTCACTGATGGCTCCATACTTGATGGCGAGCTCGTCTCGGTCCGCTCTGCTGTGGGCCAGCAGGTCCTCGAGCCGGGCCAGCTCCCCCTGCAGCACTCGGTTCTCCTCCTGCAGGGACATGACCGAGGACATGGCTCCTGCTGCTCCTGCTGCTCCTCCTGGGACATAGAAAACCATCAGGGACCGAACGTTAACCGCGAAGACACCAGGAAGAGCAGACGGAGGAAACTCACGGCTGTCGCTCAGGTTCTTGGTGACGATCTCTCTCACTCGGGCCGGCAGACATGTGGGGGGGGCGTCAGGTGAGGGGCCCCGGACCTTCAGCCTCTTCTCCTCAGACAGGACGCTCTCCTCCAGCCGCTGGTGCACGAAACAAGCACACACGCTTCAGTTAGGAACATTTACAGATTCAAAGTCTCAATGTTCACACAATCACAACAACACAGAACACACTGCAGGACAAAGAGTCCTGAGGACACACAGTCCACCGCTATGTCCCGGAGACACTGTCCTCACACACACAGATTCATGCATGATGAAATGAGCAGGTTTAGCTGTCAGCACATGAGACCAACAGGTGAGGAGGAGGAGGAGGAGGCCGCTGAGCCTCACCTGGATCACAGACTCCAGCTTGTTGGAGTCGCTGTCGGAGTTTTCCGCAGCGCTCATCGTGATTATTGTAAATCCTCCGGTAACCGGGAGGAACCGGGAGGAACGCAGCGTCCTCAGATCTCCAAACAACAGTAGAATATTTTGTGCTCCGAGTTGGAGCAGAAAGAATCCGTCCGGTCGCCTCCTCCGCGCAGCACACACAGATTGAGGACGGCAGGATTAGCAGGTTTTAAGGAGCACACACCTCCTCCTCCTCAAACCCCCCCCCCCCCCCACTATTATCCCATCACACTCTCACTGCTGCGTTCAGGAGCATCCAGTCCTCCCCGTTAATCAGCAGCACAACACAGAAAAGATGGAGATAAACTTTCAAACCGTCTTCGTAATGAAGAAAAAACGGGCCTCCATAAAAGAAATAAGATTATTTATGCTGCAAATTATAAACCAAGACAGATAAATCACAGAGATGTAGTACTGCTGATTTACTTCTTTACTAATGTGTAAAAAAATACTCCAACTTAAAGTCCTTCATTTCAAACCCCACTTCACCTTCTCCACCCGCCTGACTCCACCCGCCTCTTTACTGGGACGATTTCACACTATGACCAGATTTAATAATATTTCTCAAAGGTTTCAGCAGTACAAATATGATTAAAATGTGAGCAGCACTATTCTGATTAATTTCTGATTCATTCAATTAGTCAGAGCTACAGGTAAGAAGCTTTGGCTGAATATATTCTGTCTCATTGTTATTTATTATAACATTTTCTGATTTAGCAGAAATAAAAATGATCAATCTGTACTTGTGACGGAGAAAAGAAGATTTACTGTTCATGAAAAGTGTCTCTAATCAGTAGAACGTCAGATGTTACTGACTGAATATCAGGATTTCTTGAAGGTAAAACTTTCAAAATGTAGCTCAGGACATACAGAGCTATTATCAGCATTGAACGTATCACGTGAAATTAATGCAGAAAACAATTTAACTTGTCAACATTATCAAAAATGGAACAATATTATGTAAGAATCATTTTACTGTTGCAGTAGTTCAGGTTGTATAATTTTAATGCTCTGACCTATCTGTTTTTAATTATACAGACACTTCCGCTGAACAATAATAGTTACTGTTATACAATTTAACATTTCAGTGATGTTCAACAGGCGTGTTTTTACTAAACACTTTATAAAATGTAGTCAGTGGTTCCAAACAGCGGTCCGGGCCCCGTCAAAGGGTCACAAGATGAATATGAGGGTGGTGAGATGAAAAACAAAAGTGATGCCATAAAAATGAACATTAATTGTTTGGATCTTTCAATTATTTTCATGAATATTTGGAAAAATCATTTTATCTGATCTGGGTCGTCCCCACAACTGAAATAGCTTTACATTTAAAAAACACACAGTTTCAAAATCTTGGAAAAAGATGACTTCTCTGTAAATTCTTCTTCTTTTGTGGGTTAAATTGTTTAATGCAGTAAAATATTAGAAAGTTCAGAACTACAGTGGGTTTGTTTTTTCTTAAACATAGACATGACAGAGATGTGTGCTGCACCGACGGTGTTTGAGCTGTCATAGTAACAGACAAAAGGACCATTGTGTCAATACATCCCCCCCCACACACACACATACATTTGTACTCCTATACTTGTGAGGACTCTCTCTGACATGCATCACCCAGCTTTATAACTCAAACACTAAATATATCTAATATCACTAAAATCACTAAAATAAATAGTTTAGAATTATATGTCAGGAATAAGCCACAAAATATTAATGTTATTGTTGCGACCACACCATCATAACATTTAACGTCTCTGAGCATCTTCGTCCATAATAACAAAATATTTTCATGCTGTCTGCTGGTCACATAAATCTGATAACTGACCTGACATGATATAATATAATATAATATAATATAATATAATATAACATAATGTAATATAATATAATATAACAACATAATATAATATAACATAACATAACAACATAATATAATATAATAAACATCAGACATGAATCAGAGGTTCAGTTTGAATATCTGTGGCGCCCCCTGGTGGTCTGTTCTGCTGCACTGATTTTAGGTGAGAGCGTTGATATCTAACTTCATACATATATATTATATTTGTTCATCTTTCGTGTGAACAGTCGGACATGTTGTGTGCAGCCGGTGTGTTAACTCTCCTCTGATGCAGTTAGACATCAGCTGCTTCCTCTCAGACATCAGCTGTTACCCGGATGAACGGAAATCATCACCAACATGCTCTTTATCCTAAAGCTCAGAAATACATTCGCACACACGCGCAAGTTTTCAAAAGTCTCAGGACTTGGAGGCGGGAAGAGAAGGAGGAGAAGGAGGAGGAGGAGAAGGAGGAGGAGGAGGAAGAAAAGGGGGGGGGGTGGAAGATGTTTAAGCCGTGCAGATTCAACCAAACTGAAATAATGACGAATGAAGATTTTAGTTCATATTAACACAGACTGAGATTTATAAACTGCAGTGAAACAACAGCCTGCTTCTATGAAACCTAAAACTTGCTCCACGCGCGGCAGCTTCCTCCCCGAAACCCTCCTCTTCCTCCTCGGATAAAGGCTCACCTCGGTGCTCGGTCTGCCGGCGGGCTTCCTCCGTGCCTCGGTCCCTCGGAGCGGAGATCAACCCGGGGTGCAGCGGGCAGAGACGGATCATCAGCGGCAGGAAGGCGCCGCCTCGATCCGAAACCTCCTCCAGCTTTTTCCGGGGAGGGACTTCCAGTTCACCCCGAGGCCGGAGCTCCGTCTGTGGACAAGAAGTGAGCTGTCAGAGCATCTCTGGCACCGTCTACTGTCAAACACAGCAATAAACTAACTGAAGAATACAAATATACATAAACAGACCTGAAGGCACAAAAAAATAAATCTTTATATCTTTAGAATTCGATCAAAATGTTATTTTTAGTTTGAGTGAAGAAAGAAGTTCAAGTATCAGTTCAAACTGAGGAAGATGTGTGTGTCTGTTTGTGTGTGTCTGTGTGTGTGTGTTTATTTGTGTGTTTGTGTCTGTTTGTTTGCGTGTTTGTTTATTTGCGCGTTTGTTGTGTGTGTTTGTTTGTGTTTGTTTGCATGTTTGTTTGTGTGTGTTTGTTTGCATGTGTGTGTGTTTGCTTGCGTGTGTGTGTGCGTGCGTGTGTGTGCGCGTGTGTGTGTGTGCGTGTGTGTGTGTGCGTGTGTGTGTGCGTGTGTGTGTGTGTGTGTGTGCGTGTGTGTGTGTGTGTGTGTGTGTGTGTGTGTGCGTGTGTGTGTGTGCGTGTGTGTGTGTGCGTGTGTGCGTGTGTGTGTGTGTGTGCAGGGGGCTTCAGCAGAAATCATGACTTCTAAAATGTTTCACAGTGAAACACTGAAGTCGTCTCCGCTGTCAGAAACACCTGAAATCTTCTGTTCACACCAACAGAACTGACAACAACCAACACATAAACAACACAGCAATGAAATATAGAGTTTTATTTACAAAAGGACAGGTTTATATTTTATACATTTTAGGTTTTCTTCAGAAAGGCACTTAATCAAAAACTCAAAGCAGATCATCAACAGGAGTAAAGAAACTTCAGGATACTTTATAAAATCAGAGACGAACAGAACCGACAGAATAATGAACTTTAACATAAAACTAATCATCAAAAATCAATAAGATGGAAATACAACGAAAACAGGAAAGTAAACTTCCACTATTGTCCCAGATGGAGATGAAGACCTGGAGATGCTGAGATCACTACAGGACACGAGGAGGAGGACGTCCGTCACGTCGGATTCTGAGAGGAGGGACGAGGAGGAGAAGAGGAAGGAGGAAGCTAAAGGAGCGTCTGAGAAGAGGAGGACGACTGGGACCAGGGAGGAGGAGGACGACTGGGATCAGGGAGGAGGAGGACGACTGGGATCAGGGAGGAGGAGGACGACTGGGATCAGGGAGGAAGGGGACGACTGGGACCAGGGAGGAAGGGGACGACTGGGACCAGGGAGGAGGAGGAAGACTGGGACCAGGGAGGAAGGGGACGACTGGGACCAGGGAGGAGGAGGACGACTGGGATCAGGGAGGAGGAGGAAGACTGGGACCAGGGAGGAAGGGGACGACTGGGACCAGGGATGAGGAGGACGACTGGGACCAGGGAGGAGGAGGACGACTGGGACCAGGGATGAGGAGGACGACTGGGACCAGGGAGGAGGAGGACGACTGGGATCAGGGAGGAGGAGGAAGACTGGGACCAGGGAGGAAGGGGACGACTGGGACCAGGGATGAGGAGGACGACTGGGACCAGGGAGGAGGAGGACGACTGGGATCAGGGAGGAGGAGGACTACTGGGATCAGAGAGGAGGAGGAGGAGGACTACTGGGACCAGGGAGGAGGAGGACAATTGGGATCAAGGAGGAGGACGACTGGGACCAGAGAGGAGGAGGACGACTGGGACCAGAGAGGAGGAGGACGACTGGGATCAGAGAGGAGGAGTTGCATTTTAAGGTTGGATCTGGTCAGCGGGCTGAACTTTATACGACCTCCATCAGAGCTGCTCACAGTTCCTCTCTGGAGGTTCTCCTCCTGTCTCCTCCTGTCTCCTCTTGTCTCCTCCTGTCTGGGAATGTAAGAACCTGAGAGAGAGCACGGCTCGGTGGGGCTCAACTAAACTGGACCCAACCAGACTGGACCGCATCTTTACTGGAGCTGTGGAGGAGAGGAGGAGGAGGAGGAGAGAATGAGTGGACGGTGGAGGTGATGATGCAGCAGACAGGTGGAGGTGACGTCCTGTCCAACACTTACTTGGAACCTGCAGATGTGAAATCTCCCCACATGTCAGCAGTGGGTGTGGCGGGAGGGGCGGAGCCGAAGTCAAACAGGGAGGCTGGACGAGGAGGGAAACGATCACCAATCAATACTCTGATCATCAATACTGTCTGAATGATGTCTGGTCTTGTTAAAATGGTCACCGGTGTTAGTGAGCGCAGCTGAGACCGGCTGCTGTCCTCCAGGAGGCGCCAGGACTCCTCCAGCCTTTGCTCCAGGAGGAGGCGGGAGCAAACCCCCACCCAGGGGCCGGGGTTTGGCCCCGCCCCCATCCTTCTTCTTGATGTTCTGTGGGAGACGATGAGGACACTGTAAATGTCGCTGTGGTTCAGTGAGTGTCTTCCGTGTTTCCCGTGTCCCCCGTGTCTCCGACGTGTCCAGTGCTCACCCCGATGCTGATCTTGATGGTCTGACCCTCCTTGAAGCTCAGGTCCAGTTTAGGGGCGGAGCTCTGACAAGCTTCCAGTTTAGCCAGCTCGCCCTCCTGTTTGACCCACCTGGGAGCAAAGAACCATGACTGAAACATCTGTGGAGGGAGTCAGACTGAGGTCCATATTGAATCATCTTCATGTATAGAAAACAAACAAAAACACATGTATTTGACATTTTAACTCTTTAAATCAAGAGGAAATAGTTGAAAAATAAAAACAAGTGGATTTTAAGTTTACACAGCGAAAAAATGTCCCCTCGGGGATGAATAAAGTAACTACCTAACCTAACCTAACTTCACCAAATATGTTAAATAAGCTTCATGGCGTCTGCAGTGACGAGTGTGTGGAGCTCTTTCAAATGAAAACACGATGAAGGTGGTGACGTACTTGAAGTGGTCTTGTAAAGCCACGTTGAAATCAAACGAGTCTCCTCGGTCAGCGAAGCCGAGACCGATGAAGGCGTGACGGCCTTTAAAGAAGCAGAAACATGTGAAGAGTTCTGCATGTTCTGCTTCACATGTGGAAACACTCTGAACATACAACCTGAGGGGGGAGGAGCTACACTCCTGGAAACACCTCTGATCTCTCACCGTTCTTGCCGTCTTCTATCCGAACCACGAAGTACCTGCTGGAGTCTGTGACCGCCTCCACGACGCAGCCGGGATACTGGTCGACCGGAGCCTGAGCGAACAGCTCACCTGGAGGGGGGGGCAGCAGGATAGAGAACTTACAGTGTTGCTGTTCATATTTATTTACATGAGAGAGGCACAGTAATGTGATATAAAAATCTAATATGTATATATGGCGTATGACTGACAGACCAACTCTCTGGAGACGAAACACAATCAGAGGTAGAAATTCAGCAGAAGACGAGCTCACCTGTACGACTCCAACCAAACCTGTGGAGACCACTGAGGACATGTGGACCGGTTACGGCTCTGTGAAACGTCTCACCTGTGTTTCTGTCCTCTAACTTGATGAAGGCCATCTTGCCTTTCGCGGTGATCTTCATCCTGCCGCTCCACGCCGGCTCGTCCAGCTTCCAGTCGGCAGCGCTAGAACAACAGGAAACACATCACAGTGGTTGTTTGGGTTCTGTTGGGTTCTCTCCATCAGAGTTCACACGCAGCTTTCACAGGAGGAAGTGAAATTAAAGGCTTTAAGTGAGACTGAAAGGAGACGTGAGGAAACAGGAGCTCTTTTGTGCAGAAAATTAATGGACACGTGTGAGAACAGCTGATCTGATCTGTTGGCTCATGTTGTTTCACAGCAGGACAGAATTAACATGTAAAACACATTTTATACTTCTATAATACCTCCAACAAATATTTAATATTTCAACTCGTAATGAATGAGACTTCTAATGAAGCTCCAGAAACTCGACTTTTACTGATATTTTTATCCACCATGTTTTTATAAAGCTGCTAATGAGAAATACTCAAATAACAGAAACACCAGTTTAATGTCGGAGAGAGAAACAACTCGAGTTAACTAACGAGTTAACTAACTAGTTAACTGACGCTGTCTGGACTCGATGCAGCTAGCTAGCGTCAACGCTGAGCTCTTGCACCCATTATCGGACAAACATTGAAAGCTTTAGCACGCGTCACGTAAACATCGACGTCATCATGAGCACGCGAGTCACTAATAAAAGTACTTTGTGAACTAAAACCTGGCGACAAGAACAAATCACAGCTGTCCCGTTTCCGCGAGTCCAAACACCTGCTGTTAGCTTTATTAGCGGAGTTATCTTCATCTTTATTATTAGTTGTATGTATTTATTAGTTAGCAACAGCAAATGTCCGCTAATCTAAACACTTTTAAAGTCCCATCATGCAGTGCGGCCAGCGGTCGTCCAACACACTTCAGGTACGCACACACAACTAGGTGTCCGATAATGGATGCATGCAGCCTCGACCAGTCCGTTAGAAACGTTACCGCCGTCTGACACCTTCTTACCGGTATCCACGGTTGGAGGCGCGCGGCGGGATCCGGTAGACGTGAACCTCCGGCTTCACGCAGAGCATCGACTCATAAGTGTTGTCTTCTGCCATTTTGTCAAGTTTCAGTAACTAAAAAACAACTTCCGACTTTCAGTGGACAACACGGCTGCTCGCCGCGGCTGAACGGGATGAGCCGCGGAGCGTCCGAACAGCGCCGCCACCGGTCAGGAGGTCTGAGAACCTGCAAGCACTCTCACACCTGGACATCATAATAGAGTCATAAATAATGTACACAGACTGGATGAAGAGGCGGTTATTATGTAGATTAATGCTTAAATGGTGAATTAAAATGTTTTTTTTCAATAGGAACAATGAAACTTTTTTCCACACTGACAAGTTTCCAACAACATCTTCTCAAATGTTTAATGATTAAATCCAGCCTGAACATTTAAAAGCTGTGGGTGGCATCAAGATAAAAACCTACTTCATCACGAGACAATCCAGAACTTTGATTTATAGATTATTTTTCATTGCATTTCACAAAATAAAAAAAACAAAACATGAACCGAGCTGCATCTTTTTGAAGTGTCTTTATTAAAGGGTATTCAAATATCATTTGATTTTTTCCAAGTTTCAAAACAAAGACATCAAATGAGCGTTGAACGGGACAGGTGGCCGTGACTGACTGCAACAAAGCATCATGGGTAGTTCACACGGGGACCGGATGGGTTTCATCCATTTAAACGGATCACAAATCCTTTTTGTCTCAATAACTGAACCAGTTTTTAGGAGCAGGTGTCGTTGATGTTGGAAGTCCAGAACACAAACAGGAACCTCCGAGATGAACCCACGTTTCTGTTTCTGAAGCAGCTGCTGAGTCTGAAACAGGAAGTTTAAATGCAGCACTTTTCACCATGTTGATAAGTTTGCTGCCGTTTCCTGTTAGTCCTGGTTTCACTTCATCACACCGCTGTGAACGTGTCCAACCACATTTATATTGTTTTTATACAGAACACTTCAGCGGGAAAGTAAAAGGCCTATTTTCTTGCAGAGTGCAGCTCAGAACTGTCAATCAGCACTACAGATGCACCAGCAGCCTCCAGGGGAAATATGTCGGGAACCATTTAAGGCATAAATGTGTCCGTGGGTTCATTTATTGAACTGGTCAGCATTTCATTAAATTATTGATTTTGTGGTTTTTAGACTACTATTTTCAATCGGTGGCAAACAAGCCGACGATTCTGTTTTTTGTCATATTTTGAAGTTCAATCATGAATGTCCGAATATTTAATAATATGAAGCTTTAGACGACCTCCTCTTCCTCCTCCTCCTGAAGTAATTATTTCGGGATAATGTGTAAATTGTTTCAGTTGGTCCGTGAACACATCGCCGGCTGTAAAAGAAGCTCCATCTGATCAGGAACAGGAAGTTCAACACCTTTAACTCATCAAATCTGAGGACGTGAAGCAGCGACACACCGCTGACGTCCTCACTTCAACATGTCAGAACTAGAAACACACGAAGCGGCAATGTTTAGAACATGTTTGGAACCAAACGGCACAGGGAAGTAAAAATAAAATAAAATCAGGGAGCTCAAGTTATTGCTTCAAGAAGCTTCGATTTAGTGACTGAGTCCTTCGGGTCTCATCGGCCACAGGCTGCGTGTGCAGCGGTCCAACCAGGGGACTCTGGTCTGGGACAGTTCTGGTCTGGACCACCGCTGCAGAACTAAAACACATCGTTGGGCACCGAGAACTTTTACTTGAAGGTCCAATCAGTGTGTCTTTTTATCAGCTCGCAGAACTCAGAGGACTGTCCAGCACGGACGTCTCCACCGGACCCAAAACACTTAGGACACCCGGTGGACACCCGGCCGTGTCCTACAGATTGAGGAGCTCTCCTTCTTCTACCTGAACTGACAGACACCTGATGTCCTCAGACTTCCAATCATAGGCCACCTCATGGTACGTCACAGTATTGCAGTGTGTAGGGATGTTGGCGGTGTGGGACAGAAAGGGTTCGGGCGGGTCTCTGCCAGCACCTCGTTCCTCACAGGAAAAGACGAGGCCAGAGGTGGAGACCACAGCGGTGAGCAGAGAGGGTGGAGGAGCTCTACGTCCGTGCTACATCTTCAGAAGTCAACTGCCGTCCCACCACTCTGCTCTTCATACTGTCCCCCTTCATGTCCCCTCAGGACAGCAGCGGTTTCCCTGCAGCAGCAGTTCCTGTTTATCTGCACAATCGGAAGCCTGACGTGCCGTCGGGCCCGGTGGGCTGCCGGACCACCTGGTTGTTTGGACGATCAGCTTCTAGCGGCGGCTGCACGCTCAGACGGGTCGTCCTGGTGACACGAGGAGAGAAGAGATCAGATGGTTTTCTTCACCTGGGAGTGTTTGTTGTCTCTGCTGATGTGATGTCTCACCTGTCCTGTCCCGGACTGTCCTGAGGGGTTTCCTCTGAAGAAGCACTTCCCAGAATCCTCCGGCGGGCTTCGGCATACTCTGCCTCCCTCTGGGCCAAAGACTTCATCTGCTGGGAGGGACGAGACGAGGACGCGGCGTTTCCGGTGATTCCGTTGTTAGAAGGACGCTTTAAAATGCGGATCTGTGGGGGGGGCGCTGCAGGCAGAGACTCGTCCTGGATGACGATTGCGGTCCGCACAGGTGAACCACCTGACTTCACACTGGACTTCCTGCAGAGGTGAGAAATGATGAATAGTGTGAATTTATTAGGAAAAACTTACATTGTATATTTCTGGGAGACTATTTACAGTCACTTACTTTGCTTCCTGGTTTATTTTCAGCTTTGCTTCAAGTCGCCTCTCGATCTCCTGATTAAACGCAGACAGACAATAATTTATTCTAATGCTGGGGAATAAATTCAGATCTGTACAGCTTCACATTATAGCACTTTAACATCCGCAATAATTGTCATTTTATTGATAAAGACGTTTGTTTACAGCCACTAGTGAGAATATGAAGTTAAATGAATTACAGAGGTGGATTTCCATTTTCTTACATTTGTGGCACATCAACATGAAATGTGCCCTGAGACCCTGAACGCACCTCAGCAGCTAAACAACGACGGTATTACAGGATAAACTCCTCTACGGAGACATGTTGTTTCTTATGGATGTTACTGGAGCTGTTGATGAAACGAAGGGACGTGAAGGCAACACGGTGCGGGACACCGGGGCCCGGAGGACCGTGACAACACAGGCCGAAATAAAACACGACATGTCGGTGTATTTGTGCACCGGGAGGCTCCAGCGTGTCCCGGATCCTCTCCGGTTTGAACGGTGTCTCACCCCGCTGTCCGCCGCCTCCTCCCAGCTCTCGGCCACCTCTTCATCCTCCATGTTGAACCGGACTCTTCTGGCTGCCTCTTCCTCCTAACGACGTCCCATCCACGCAGCGGGGTGGACGGCCGGTGGAGGGGCCCCGCAGGCAGCTCAGTCTCGCGGGCTGTTGGTGACCAGATGGAGGCTGGGCCGCGTGTTAGCCTGTTAGCTTCCTGCTAGTCCGAGGCCAATCCCCTCCGGCCCGTTAAATCGACCGTCAGGTCCGCCTCGGTGAACCGACCCGGTGGCTGCTGCTGCTGCTCACACGGAAACACAACAACCGGACACGACACTTTTAGACCATCAACAGCGGTGTCGGTTTTTACTTCTACTTCTAAGCGACACCTCTCAAGTTTAACGAGACAAGTGAAGAAGGGAAATGACGTCACCACGTTAGCTTGGCCCAGGTAGCGTCAGTAAGAACCGCACGTGAACTCCCGCGTAATTTATTTCATCCCGCGAGTCCAACCTTCATGTGGAAAGAAAATGAAGCTTCAGATCAATGTGCTGCAGAAGAAGTACATCATCACCCCCTGAGAGGTCGTGAAGTATTCAAATGGGCAAATAAAGTACTTTAACATTTTACTTAATTACAGTACTTGAACTTATGTACGTGGATACATTCCAACACAGTATAAATACTTATAAAATAAAGTAGCACATTAATCCACCGAGTTTGAACATTGTGGATCCTGTTGGTTGACATCACCGGAAACGTACATTATAAGTCCATTATATATATATATACAGTATTATATATATATATTTATATTACATTATAAGCTCATTATATATATTATATATATATTACATTATAAGCCCATTATATATATTATACATATATTTATATTACATTATAAGCTCATTATATATATTATATATATACTTATATTATAAGCCCATTATATATATACTTGTATTACATTATAAGCCCATTATATATATTACATATATACTTGTATTACATTATAAGCCCATTATATATATTATATATATACTTGTATTACATTATAAGCCCATTATATATATACTTGTATTACATTATAAGCTCATTATATATATTATATATATATTACATTATAAGCCCATTATATATATTATATATATACTTGTATTACATTATAAGCCCATTATATATATTATATATATACTTGTATTACATTATAAGCCCATATATATATATATATATATATACTTGTATTACATTATAAGCCCATATATATATATATATATATATATATATATATATATATATATATATATATATATATAAAATATATAATATATATATACTTATATTACAATATAAGCCCCTTTAAGTGGAGAGTAGTAATCAAGTTGGTCAGAACGGGTTTCAAACAGAGTAGTGGAATCTACGACGTTTTTGATCGCACGTGAACGCATCACCGCGGCGGCCCCTCCCTCTTATCTTCACCCGCCTGCCGCCATTTTGTTTCGGTGTGAGCGGCGGTGATCTGCGGACGGAGACTTCACTGTTTACAACTGTTAAAACTCTTTTTAAATCTGAAACCGGTAATTAACACCGCATACATTGTGTACATGATATCTGTGACTGTTCTATTGTAGTGTTACAGAATAAAACGGAATACCGCGGTAATCACTCGGTAAACCGTGTTAACGTTTAGCCGCCGATAAGGTCGAGCGTTAGCTAGGCCGCTATGTAGCGTATGAGCTAAAGCAACCTGAACTACATCAAGTGTTCCGGTTCTCCAGAACAACTGAGCCGGCCCGGTTCATCCACTCAGCACGTATAAAAGGTGTTTATTTGTTTGTACGTTGCTCTTCAGGCTCCTGTTTCATCATTCAGTAAGTATGTGATGTTCGGAGGAACACGGAGCGACGACCTGCATCAAAGACGGTGATTGTTGACTTCATAAAGAACCAGTTTTATCCACTTACTTTCAGACTAAAGGTTGTTTCGTGAATCGGAGTGTATTTAACTGCTCGTTAAGATGAAAGTTGTTGATCAGAGCAGAGGGCCGGGGAGAGGGTCAGAGAGGGCCGGGGAGAGGGCCTCCGGGCCGGGGAGAGGGTCAGAGAGGGCCGGGGAGAGGGTCAGAGAGGACCTGCACCTTTAGGTCCTTTCTTCTTGGTTCTGGATTTGACACCTGAATCTGTAAATATGGGTTGATCATATTTGGTGTTGGTGGCTGTTCACTCATCTGGATCCTGATGTGATCAGATCGCAGGTTGTCTGCAGTCGATACTGAAACATGTTGGTGTTTTCTTCTGTCCCTGTGTGGAGATGTGTCTGCTGTATTTGTGCTGTCTGTCTCTTAATAACCTCTTTTCAGTTCCCCGGGAAGTGTTTGTAGGTTAAATCCATCCTCTGGGGATCCCTGGATGTGGATAGCTTGTCCCCATGAGAGAATACATTGGCAGAAGATTTTTTTTTTCTCTTCAGCTTTGATAATCAACAGCTGAGAAATCCCTTCAAGCTTTGAATCGCTCGCCTGTTTTTTACCCCATTGCCAACACCCAAATGTCACCGAGCCCGAGAAGAAGCAGAGGATTATTTTTCTACCCAACATCCCACCTCTCCACTTTTTGCCACATCAATTAAAGCATTTTTTTTTTTTTGTACTTTTTTTTTGGTACTTTTTTTTTTTGGTACTTTTTTCCTGGTCTGGCTGTTTATGTCCCCCTATTTATTTACTTGATTAGTCACTACAAAAAATAAATAATAAAAAAAAAAAAAAATCTCCAAAGGACTCTATTGCACCCACCATCAGTAATAGCAGTCTGGCGGAGGTAAAGATGTCTCAGAGTCTCAGAAAAGGGATGTCGTAGGAAGACAAGTGCCTCTGGGCGACCCACCCCACTTTCCCTCTTATCTCATGGATCAAGTGTTCCTTCAGGACTCCATCCCACCACGGAGACACGCTTCCAGCAGTGCACTCAGGAGGGAGACCACTTCTCAGGTAAAGGTGTAACCGAGGCACAATCAACCCGGCTTGTTGTTAAAGCTCTATTTAATTCTTATATTGGAGCTTTTAATCCCTGACATCGGTATTAGAAATGCTCCCAACAGTCTGGTGTCTATCAATCTCTAAAACAAGCTGTTTCCTTCCTGATGTGCTGTCAGGGAGAGTCCTGTTGGCCCTGAAGAGAACCAGCTGCTGGGTTTAAAGGTCGTAACATCATCCACCAGCGCCACTTAAGACCAGCACTACTATGACCAACCATGGAGATGACTGCTACTTCTTCTACTATTCCACCTGCACTAAAGTAAGCAAACCTCCTGTCTACACAAACCGTGTATCATCTGGAAAGAGACTGATGTCTGTGAGCTTCCTGTTCACCGTCTGATTGGCTGCGCAGGGAGACGGCTGCCCGTTCAGACACTGTGAGGCCGCGATGGGCAACGAGACCGTCTGCAGCCTCTGGCAGGAAGGACGCTGCTTCCGCACCGTCTGCAAGTTTCGCCACATGGAGATCACAGTAAGCAGAATTTACCCGTTCATGTTAAACTCTCCTTCTGGCTTTGCCCACTCGAGGCTGTATGTGTCTTGAATGGCCATGAATGAAGGGTAGAGAAGTGTCTCCTGTAAACCCGATCAGGAGCTCCCCTCCTGCCCCGGACCTGTCGGGAGCAACATTTTAGTCGATTTCTAAACTCTGCATGGCCTCTAATCGGCAGTGATCATTGCACCTCCTCCACACAAGATATTACATGTTCTTAATGTCCTTCATCAAAACAGAAGAACAGGAAGGAGATCCCTTGTTACTGGGAGAACCAGCTGGCCGGCTGCCAGAAGCCACACTGTGCCTTCTTCCACGATAAGCCCCGCTTCATCCAAGGCGTCTTCGTCCCTCCCGATAAAAGTGAGTGACTCCGTTCAAACCAGCACACAAGAATGAACATGTGGAGATTATTTTATAACCCGCTGTGGAAGACTGCTGATAACGGCTGTGATCCTCTCAGGTGTCAATAAGAATGAGGAGCAGCAGCATGAGGAACCAGCCCCCCCCCCACCTGCACCACTCCCCACCACCGCTAACCCTCAGCTCAGAGGAGTCATCAAGACAGAAACTCAGGAGCCAGTACCGAGCCCCACCCACCCACCTGTGGTGATTAACCCAGCTGATGATGACGAGGATGAAGATGGTGAGCTGAGTTCCATCTCTAAGTTGTCTTGTAGAGACAGGATGCTCGCTGCGGTCTTCACCACTTGTGTCTTCATGTTTCCAGACCAGTTCTCAGAGGAGGGAGAGGACGGGAAGGGCGGCCCGTCTCCCAGGAAACTCGCCAAGTCAGGTGAGACCGTGTGCCATAGTTTGTGGCTGAAGCTCCGATTCTCCCTGTGTGACATTCATCAGGTGATGTTGTGTCGTTTCACAGGTGATTCGCTGAACTTCGGCGTGAGCACGTTGGAGGAGATCCGTCTGCGGAGGGCGCTGAAGGCCAGCATGAAGAGATCTGGTTACCCCATCCAGAGCGCTGAACCCTCGGCCAACGGAGAGAAAGAAAACATCCAGGCGTTCTTCCGACCAGCTGTCCTGGAGTCCAGAGATGGTAAAAAATAGGGACTAATGTCACAGTTTATCCTTCAGTTGGATGATGTTCTGGTTGCATGAACACTGCGTGTTTGACTGGTCTGAATAAATGTCGGTGCCTCTTATTAAGAAAACAATCAGAAACTGTTGCGGTGACTTGGAGAGTCAGAGAGACGGATGTGGATGTCATGAGCTAAATTAGAGCCAATGATTCAACCTGCTGCTGCTGGTTTTAAAGCAGCAGCTCACTCTGCTCGTTCTCCTGTCTGATGAAGTCTGCTTGAAAACTAAGAAGACGTATTGATTAGAAACAGAAGAAAACATCACATGAATGCATCTCATCGTAACCACTTCCTTCGTCCTAACAAGAAGTTTAATCTTTCTGATCCACTGAACCACCACATTGTTGTTTTTGAACCAAGGTTCACTTCTCTTTGAAGAAACTGAGAGACCAAGAGGCAGCGTGGCTGAACGGCTCGGCAGGAAGATCCCCGGCTCTGGTAAACTTACACTGTTGTTGCAGATCTCTTAATACCACAACTAAGAATAAAAATAATAATGATAATAATAATAATAATATAGAGAACAGAAGCTCATGACCTGTCCATGCTGTAGAGCTGAGTGGAGATGCTGTCCCTCTGAGGAGGAGTCTGGCCCAGCGTCTGGGCAGAGTGGTGGATGTAGAACAACCATCAGCACCTCCTCAGAAAGGTGAGAACAGTCTTCACTGAGCACCAACACACACTCACGCTGATGACACGAGTTGTGTGTAAACCTGAGAAGAGCTGGTGAGAAATGAAATGTGTAGATAAACAGGATGTATTGAGGAAATCTAAAGTGCAGTCTGGTCTGCTTCACCAGCTTTGAAACCCGTAAAGGAGCGACTTGGATTACATTCTGGTCCCGCTGCAGCCGCTCAGCCAGGTAAGACATCTACACACAGTGAACCTGACTTTCAGACCGCCATGACCTCCATGGAAACATGATTCATTGTTGTGTTGCAGCTGAGAGCAGCGCAGCGTCAAAGAAAGTTCCCGAGCAGATTCGCATCAAAACTCTGGAGGAGATCAAGCAGGAGAAGGCAGTGAAGTCTCAGCCTCAGAGCCACAAAGATGCCCCACAAACCCCCAAAACCAACAGCTCCAAAGCCTCCAAGGGCAGCAAGAGAGCCATCGGTGTGAAAGACGCTTCCATCGGCCACGTCAAGACATTTTCTGAGATCCTACGTGCCAAGAAGAAGAGGCAAGAGGAGGAGGAGGACCCCAGCCTGATGAAGGCCAAGCACACAGTGGAGAAAGTTCCAGACAAGATCCAGGGGGAGGCGGACGCAGACGGGCCCGGGCCTGAGGCCACCGAGATGGAGGAGGTTAGAGTGAAGACCCTGGAGGAGATCCGCCGGGAGAAGACAGTGAGGGTTCAAGCTGGAAACAAGAAGAGCTCTGGTCCAGAGGAGAACGGAGCCAAGAAGCCTCGTCTGCTGCACGTCATCAAGCCGACTCCGCAACGTAAGACAGAGCTGTTCCAGAGCCTTGTTGGAAATATCTTTCACAACCAATAACTGTGGAGTTTTTAACATGTTTTTGAACCTCTAAATGAATCTCATGTTGAACTCAGCAGGTAGTGTGACGACAGAGAAGAGTGCTGAGGGGACGGAGACGCCCCTGAAGGCTGCTGGACCTGAGGTATGTTCAGTGAGATGCTGCAGGACTGCCTCTGGGTGCTTGTTGTTCTGCATGTGATGATCATTTTCTGTCTTTCCAGACAAGTAACAGCGTCAAGGTGAAGAGCTTTGAGGAGATCATGCGGGAGAAACGCCTTCGGAAGCAGGAAATGGAGGAGAAGGACAGAAGTTCCTCTGAAGCAGACCCTGCTGCTGACAGCCTGAAGAGGAAGCTTCCTGCTAAAGTCAGCTTCACATCACCAGGCTCCTCCTCCCCTTCCTCACCTTCCTCTACAGGCCCCGCCCCTGACTCCACCCTCTCCACCCAAAGAGTGCCTGTTCGTAAACTGATTCCTCGCAGGTCCAAAGCTGCTGCTGATCCAGCTGTGAAGCCGACCGAGTCCCAGAGCAGCTCCAGGGAGGTCCCGGACAGAAACACAAGGATCTCCGCTGCACTCTCAGCAGCCAAGCAGGCCAGAGCAGCTCCACAGAGCCCTGCAGCCGAGGCCCCGCCCACCGGGTGTCAGAAGAAATCCCCAGAACACGCTGCAGACACCAAAGGTACACCTGAGACTCTTGAGAGGACAGGTGTCCCTCAGATCCATGTGTGCATCCACCTAAGCTGTGAAACTTCAAACCACAACAGAGCATGTGTGGAACGACTCCTCAACATGGAGGATGAAGGAGTCGTCGTTCTTTTCATTCTATTCCTTTAAAACTGGTCTTTGTTTTCAGTGAGGCCCAAACTGAACGTGAAGCCTTCAGTAATGAAACCCGCCGTGCAGGTGAAGCCCAGCCAGAAGAGGAGGGCAGCGGGCCGATCTGCTGTAGCTGCTGTCAAACCTCTGAACAGCGCCCCCGCAGTGCAGGAGGAGCCACTGCAGGAGACAACATGCACCGACAGACAGGTGAGCAGGACATCAGTATTGCTGCTCATCAGTATTTACCTTGTTGTGCTCGTGCGTACTGCTGTTAGTAGCATGTTGCTGTGGTGTTCTGATCTGATGTTCCTCCCCTGACAGCTGCTCCCGGACGCCCAGCTGAGTTCTGCTGTGCCCCGTAGTCCCTCCACCCTGCTGGACTCTGGCTCCAGCTGCAGCCCCCCAAGGGAGGACCTTCAGACGGTCCCCGTCTTTAAACAGGGTCCAGGCCACGACACCAAGCTGCCCGTCAGTGCTGCTGCTGCTTCCAGAGAGGCCAGTACAGTCCCCCAAAGGTGCCGGTCCACAGATAAACGGATAACATCTCAGACATCAGACTAGCAGCAGCTGATGGTAGTCGGAGTGAGGACTGGTGTCTCTCACTCGGAGGTTAATACACCTGTCTGTCTTTCAGTCCCGTCCTGAAGACTCCCACTCAGTCCAAACCCCGGAGGCCCAGTGTGGCAGCGTCCCGCGCCACCTCCAGCTCCACCTCCACCTCTGCTGACGCCTCCTCCTCCGTCGTGGACGACTTCGAGGATCTGATCAACGAGTTCACCGACGACCACCTGGAGGACGACGTGGACCCCGGCATCGGAGAGGACGACCTGCTGCAGGAACTGTCGGAAATGATTGACAGCTAAGGGTTCTGCCTCTCATCCCCCTTCCCCCACTGTATCTACCATGGAGCGTCTTGGAGACACTTTGATCTTAAAATTCAACTTATTTAAATTGTTTTTGTCCTTTAGACATCCTCTCTCATTTCGTGTCCTCTTTCATCTCCACGTCATCGTCTTTGATTCTCTCCATCATGTCCTCGTGTGATCAAGTTTTCAGGCCCAGAAAAGAAAAAGATGACGTCAGGAGATGATGTCAGGAACGTCCTGTTAGTCAGGAATGATATGAATGTTTTGGAGAGAAGCTGTATGTGTATACTGTGTATGCAAAGACAGAAATAATGAACACTGCTGCAGTCACCTGTCCTCACCTGTGGCTTTGTTTTGGACTCCCAGATTATGACCATCAGATGTTAACAAAGCAGCAGTCAGAACCTGCGACGGACCCAGAGTCCAGTTCTGTTCTGATGGTTTCACCCATCAGGTGTTTGTGCTCTACTGATTTCCACCTGATTCTGTCCTTTAGTTGTTTTTATAATGTTGGATTGGAATGTGTATTTTTTGGACCCAGGTCTTTTATTCGTTTTCCTTTCAGTAGTCTTCTGGTCTTTATTAACGAACACCTCAGGGACTGTTTCTATGTTCTTTATAAAAACACCTTCAGTTCAGCTGCGCTGCCCTCAGCTGTTTTTCTCTTGTATCAGTGAGGTGAAAGATCAACCTGGTTCTGGTTCTGTTCGCTCTGTCCTGATCCTTCTGTACAAATGACTGTAAATAAAAATGCTTTTAACGACCAGCTGGATGAATCACTGATGATTTAAATACTTTATACCTGGTTTCACCTCTGAAGATGGATTAAGAATTAGTTTCTAATAAACATCACACTTTATTTTGATTTCCTATCAAATAAATTAAATTTAAAAAAAAATGATAGAAATGCAATGGTCAAAATATTCTGTATAAGTCACTGCAATTCAACTGCAGCCTTTAATAACAGAAGGGAGAGACAAAAATGAGATAAAACAAAATATTGCTTCTTCTACAAAGATGATTCTAAAACGGCCTCCAGAAAGAAAAACAGAAATAATCGTGTTCTCATGATATTTCCAGGAAACGAGACGACAATGCATTAAAATGTTCAAACCTCATAAATCGCGCTTGAGCATCCAGCTGTGTGCTGTAGGACCTCCCGTCCAGCAGGTGGCGCCACCAGCAGACTCTAGAGGAACACTGACCGCACGCATGAGCCGGTACGCTTCTACTTCCGGTGTAGCGGATGTAAACAGAGGGACGTTCCGCCTCCGGAGACAGCGGGAGAAAACATGACCAAGCTGGAGCTGCTCAACGTGTTTCTGAACGACCGGCTGACGGCGGCCGCTGAGGAGATTTTTCGCGCCGTTAAGGACACGGTGGAGGAGTACCAGAGCGAGATCCTGCGCGCCAAAGAGGAGAACGAGCGGCTGAAGCGGCTCCTGAACGTCGCCGTCCAGCGGCTCCTGCAGCACCCAGGTGAGCAGCGGGCTGTCTGCAGGTGGACGGACAGTCTCTCACGGACCGAACCGAGTGCTGTAGCTCGGTGCCGGTGGTCAACACGAACCGGGTTCAACCATCCGGTGGTATTCTCGTGCGCGAGGCTGCTGTCTCTGCTGCATGTTTGCGACACGTTCTTGTTGTCAGTAGCAACGTCAGTCTCTCAAGTCGTCATGACTGTGATGTCATCTGTCGTCGTTACTCTGATGATGTCATCTGTTACTCTGATGATGTCATCAGTGGTCGTTACTCTGATGTCATTTGACAATGACAGCACCAAAGCTCCGCCCACATTAACCTGTGATCCAAAGCTCCGCCCACATTAACCTGTGATCCAAAGCTCCGCCCATTTTAACCTGCCTTCCATCGGACACACGGAGGAACAGCTGTTGTTTCCTCTCCGTCTCGTCATCTCTTGTGATCAGATTTTTTTATGACTGACGAGATCAAATTATTAATTTTGAGGCAGATTATTAATCAAACGTGTTTTGCAGAGTTTGTAACTCCAGAGTTTGTGGAGGCATCACTGGAAAACATCTGTTCACCCAGCATGACTGAGATGTTTGTGCCCTTTCAGAGCCTCTGTCCATTGTGCCGCCGCTGGTGGAGGAGGAGGTGGAGGAGGAGGAGGCGCAGGCGCTCTGTGAGGCGGCGTGGAGGAGCGGCGTGGAGCTGCTGCCTCATGTTAAAGAAGAACCAAAAGTCAGAAACATTCAGAGCGACGGCTCACAGGAAGCGAGAGACTCGGAGGAGGGAAGCTGCAGTCGTGTGGAGCAGCTGACGGCGTCGCCGCCTCCTCCAACTCCTCCAACTCCTCCGCAGATCAAGACGGAGCGCGGTGAGGACGGCGGCCGGATGCGGCAGCCCTCCATCGGCTTCCCGTCGGCTCATTCAAACCGCAGAGCGGCTCAGAGCGACTCCGGTTCGACCGCCGCAAAGAGTCACAGGACTCCGAAAGCCGAGCCGCCGGCGAACGGACCTCTTCGCTCCAACGGGAGACAAAACACGCTGCCGATGAAGAACACGAGGTCCCTGAAGCCGCCGCCGCGCTCCGCCCACCCGAGCCAGAGCATCCGCTGGCACAGCTGCAAGGAGTGCGGCAAAGGCTTCAGCTTCGCCTGCCAGCTGGAGGTCCACATGCGCTGGCACACCAAGGAGAAGCCGTACAGCTGCACCGTGTGCCGCAAGAGCTTCACCACCGTCAGCATGCTGAAGAGGCACCACCGCATCCACACCGGGGAGAAACCCTTCCGCTGCCACGTCTGCGGGAAATGCTTCAACCAGTCGGCGCACCTGAACACCCACTTCAGGCTCCACACCAGAGAGCGAGCCGGCTGGAGCCGAGCGCCGCACTGCAAGTGACCTCCGACCTCCTCGCTGTACCTGCTGTTTGATCTTTTCTCAGTGATGTGCAATAAAGGTGTTACGTGCAGACTGTGGTGGTGAATGACAGGTAGAAGAGAGGCAGGTCACGTGACCAGAGCCGCGATGAGGTCAGCAGACACGCCGGAAATGTCCACCGAAGCTGACGGCCATCTTAACTGCGCCAGTTAAAGAACGTCCAAACGTCTACGGTGACTTTAGTTGAAGCGGTGAAATCGAACTGGTTGAGTTGCTGAACTTTACAGTTTTCATATTAATTTGAACAGAAAAAATAATAGATATGAATTAAGTCACCGTGCAGAATTAGGAAGTTTTAAACTTAGACACAAAGATATGAACGTTTTCTTTTTTTGGAGGTAATCTTTGCACTAATAATCATAATCAGGATGAAGTTTACAAGCAGGTCAGATGAAACAGCTGAGAGAGAATGATGATTGAAGTTCACCTCAAAACATGTTTACAATCAGGAAAACAAACAAAAACAAAAGTTTGCAAAGAAAACATTTTTCTGTATCTGTAACCAACCAACCGACTTCCACCTGAGGCCTTTTCACTCCAGGGAGCTCCTCCCACCATCGATTGTATACGTCACATGACCATGACGTCATCTCGCTATGATCCTACTAAACAGCTGATTGGACTGCGCTCAGGTTTGAACGGGAAACCGCGGGAACAGTCACACAGGTAAGCACACCTGCAAGGGATGACCTCCCCAGAGGGAACTAGTAGAAAGAACTACCTAGTTGTACCACTAGTTAAGACTTCAAAATACAAATACAAAAGAAAAGAACAAGAAACAAACAATACAGGCTCTTGAAATGCTACCGAGGTAAATATTTATATACAGTATGGTGATGCTGCTGCAGTTTGCAGTTTCAAACTTCACGAACACACTTCTATACGTTTTATTTAGAAAGAGCTGACCGGAAGTTCACAGCTGTGGCCACAAGAGGGCAGTGAAGAACCAGCTCTGCATTAACCATCAATTACATCAACTTTAGCTCCGTATTTACCAAATTAATCACTATTTTTTTTCCCGTTTAAACTTTACTGATATAATTCACAAAGTCTACCGAGCTCATAGAACCCAGAAAGCACGATTACAGCTTTGTTTTAAATCAGCAGTGCGATTCTTCGAGTGCGCTTACAATTGTTAGCTAAAGCTAACTTCCGCTACAGAAAGACCAGTTTTTCCATTTAAACTGCGGTCGCCGAACAGTTCTAAAACCCACGTTTACTCCTTGTGTCCAAGGTTAACTCCCGAACCGAACCCTGGACACACACGGTGCTCCCGCGAACACGGAAATGGCTTTGAAGCAGTTTGTTAACAAGGAACGTCTGAACGTTTTATTTAGAAGGAGCTAACAGGAAGTGCAGCTGGTACGTCACAGGAAGTGCAGCTGACACGTCACAGGAAGTGTAGGTTGGTTTTAGATGGGTTGGTTTTAGATGAGTTGGTTTTAGATGGGTTGGTTTTAGATGGGTTAGTTTAAGATGAGTTGGTTTTAGATGGGTTGGTTTTAGATGAGTTGGTTTTAGATGAGTTGGTTTTAGATGGGTTGGTTTTAGATGGGTTAGTTTTAGATGGGTTAGTTTAAGATGAGTTGGTTTTAGATGGGTTGGTTTTAGATGGGTTGGTTTTAGATGGGTTAGTTTTAGATGAGTTGGTTTTAGATGAGTTGGTTTTAGATGAGTTGGTTTTAGATGGGTTGGTTTTAGATGGGTTGGTTTTAGATGAGTTGGTTTTAGATGGGTTGGTTTTAGATGAGTTGGTTTTAGATGAGTTGGTTTTAGATGGTTTTAGATGAGTTGGTTTTAGATGAGTTGGTTTTAGATGGGTTGGTTTTAGATGAGTTGGTTTTAGATGAGTTGGTTTTAGATGAGTTGGTTTTAGATGATGGTTGGTTTTAGATGGGTTGGTTTTAGATGAGTTGGTTTTAGATGAGTTGGTTTTAGATGAGTTGGTTTTAGATGGGTTGGTTTTAGATGAGTTGGTTTTAGATGAGTTGGTTTTAGATGAGTTGGTTTTAGATGAGTTGGTTTTAGATGAGTTGGTTTTAGATGAGTTGGTTTTAGATGAGTTGGTTTTAGATGAGTTGGTTTTAGATGAGTTGGTTTTAGATGAGTTGGTTTTAGATGAGTTGGTTTTAGATGGGTTGGTTTTAGATGAGTTGGTT